>NC_087548.1:83070976-83194549 GCF_963921805.1 Phalacrocorax carbo
TCTGACCTGGGTGGTAACGACCAGGAGCCTACAGAAATCTCTGATCCATGTTATGCACCAGCTGCAGTGTCCAGAGGATGCAGATGGGTCCCTGGGAGGATGTGCAGATCCATCTCAATGGACCTACGCCGTTCTAAAAAAGACACGCTTTCAAAAACAAGTTTTCAAGAACATTTTTGAAATCCCAGTAGGCACCTTTCTTAAAAAAATCACTCCCCAAAAGGCGCAAGGTGGAATAGGAAGCCAAATATTAATCCATATGAATCCCACCCTACCTCCTGGAGCATCCTTCAGTCCACTGGAGCTGTCGCTCTCCCACCCAGAGGACGTGCAGAAAGAAGAGCTGTTCGAGGACGTCCCTGCCTCACCCTGTGCCTTGCAGACGGGGCAGGGGACATTGCGGTAAAACCGCGCAGGAAGAGCAATGCCCCTTTTTAAACAAAAAGTGTAAAAATTTTCCAGAAAATTGTCTCGTAGGTAGTATATTTTTTAAGCTTTGGTTTGTCTGGAAAAAAAAAAAAATGGCTTAGCACTGTATTTTTATAACATTTCAGGAAAACATATTTTAGTCACATCTTCTGCTCTTGGGAAGTTACTGCAGTTGGTGGAATGCAGCAGTTAAATAAATTTAGAAAACAATTAAATACAATTATGACTCTCTTTTAAGAATAAACATGTCAAGTGTCAAAAAACATTCTAGGTCTGCTGTGCTTCAGTTTGAGTCAAAATACCATTTGTTCCTCTTCGATGAATATTTGAGGAAATAAAACGACACACCTGTTAAATTAACACATTTAATGTGCACCAAAGCTGTTCATTTGTACAGTAAATAAGTTAAAAACTTGATTCTCATACAATCCACTATTCAGCCTGACTGACTGTTGAACCTCCCTAATCAAATAGATCTACATGATATTGTAAGCTACATTACAGTACATTATTAGCTTGTAAAATGAAATTGCTGCAACGTTATGTACTGTATATTTGAAGCAGTAACAAATTTACCAGTGATAGATGTGCTAATGGATACGTTGTATTGCAATAAATATAAATTCAGAATAGCAATTGGAAAACATTAACATTTTTATATATGAGTTTAGGCATTTATGAGGCTGATCCAGCTAGCAGTAAAAACTGAAGAGGTGTTCTTGCTAGCTGCCATTTCTTTTTTGGACTGTCGTGAGTAAAAGATAAGTGGCCTTTCTCTGCAGCCAGGCTTTTATACCCAACATAAGAGACTTAAGACTGAGTTTTGGTGAGTAGCTATCATTCCTTTCTCTAAGAAAAAGCGCTCTATATACCTGATCTGCAGGTCAAACCTAGACACCACTTACCAGTAATTTTCCCAGGCCTTGCTATCAGTGTTTCTTCTTCTGCCCAACACCCCCCTCAAGCCTTCCTCTCCCATTTTCCTCTTGAGCTGTTAATGCCACCATTAACTGCCCAACAATTGCCATTTTAAAAGAAGCAAAGCCATTTCAGGAGAAGAGTCAAAAATGAAGTGAAAACAGCAGAGAACAGCAGGCAAAAGAAAACGCTGGGAGGAAGGTTGGGGATGCCGTACCTCTCTCCTGGTGTCCGGGCATCTTTCGTAGAAGTGGCTGAGAGAGCGGGTGCCCTGCGACCCTGAGGCCCGTAGGCCTGCGCGGTATTTGGGCGTTCTGCAGGTCATCCCCCCGCCAAGGCAAACCGCCAGGGCAGCCACATCCCCACCGAAATGCAGGGCAACGGCGGCAACGGCAGCACCAGCAGGCAGATCTCAGGTATTGCTCATGCACCGGCAGCCAGAGGAAAGACGGGGGTGAGGGTGTGTGGTGCAGGAGGGAAAGAAGGGGCAAGCCAGAAGGCAAGTGATTTGACTTTGGGCAAGGGACTGTGGGATGGGGAGGAGGTTGTAAATTGTGATAGGGAGGGGTGAAGCTGGTTCAAAAACATCGATGCCTTCTCCTGTTCAGACCTCGTCTTGGAGGATGGTTGTTCGCGGGGCATTTTGCGGATGTATGCGTTTTATTGCACAGTAATGTTTTACCCGGCAATATTTACTCGGCATTTACAGCCAATGTTCTCTCCATGCACTATCCTTTTGTTTCCAGCTTAGCAAAATGAGGGGTGTGTTCCAGACTTAGATGCCACAATGCATTTGTGATATCAGCAGAAGCATGTCAGAATGTGGATGCAATTATAGAGTTACTGGAACTGGCAGAAATACAATAAAGTGTTTGGGTATTATAATTCAGCTTAATGTGAAGTGCTGTTAGTTTGCTTGTCACCGAATATCCTTTTAATTAAGGAGTCTTGATACCAAAACATGCTGCATTTGGGTAGAGACCAAAGATATATGCCACCATTATCCTAATCTTGTAATGATTATTATAGTAGACAGTCACCTACCTTGTTAGAAAAAGTAAAGCACAGAGGCTGGTAAATTAATCAAAATCTGAAATGTTACTCACTAAAAGAGCTGCAACATACCCTTTCAGGGTAAATAGACAGATGTTCCTTCTAATGTGGGAGTGGAAGGAGCATAGAGGGATCTCTGAGGAAAGATCTACCTTGAATTTGTCCTAGGTTACTTCTCCCATCATGTGAATTGCTTCACTTCAGTGGACTGGGTATGAAGAGCATATCCAATTATCCATAGGTAATATAGCCCATTCTGCAGTAAAACAAATCAGTAAAAACCACTACCAGCTAAGAATTTTTCCAGTCTGCACTGCTAAAAATTATTCTTGTACCAGGAAAAGTAGAACAATTTAGAGAAGTCAAAAAATATTTGACACTTCCTTCGATGAGCAGCTTATAAATCTGACTTTTGTCTATTTTTAAGACCTATTACTGTAGCATATGTGAGCCTTAAAAGTGCTTGTGAATGTATCCTAGCACACTGGCAAAGTAGGAAAATATCATGACTCTCAGACCTGAGACACATGACATAAGTCTACACGGGGGTAGCCACAGGTGCCTCCCAGGTCTGGTAGCACATGGCCACGTGTCAGCTCACACGATGACAGGATTCAGGTGTGCACCCTCCTCCTCACAGCCCCCATACACGCACACATTGAGGTTTCCGTATGAAACTTGGATGCACAGAACAGAAGGGAGCCTGTGGTATGCTGATTTGGGCTGGAAAAACAGACCAAGCTGCAGAAGGCAACCACCTGGCAGCTCGGACAGAGCCAGACCATTTGAGCCATAGACCTGAAGTCATCTTCTGTGTTGCAAACTTGGGAGCTCATTAGTAGAATCACACACACACCCCCAAAAAAAATTAAAACGAAAGGAATTTGCTATGTGATATTTCATTGCATTTGGGAGGGGTAAGCTAAATAAGTGTAGGTTTTAAAATTATATTTTTTTAGCATCCCAGTGACAACCCTTCCAAAGACAGTGGTTCAGGGCTTAATGTTGCTCTGATCTGGTTTCACATTGATTAAAATATATGTGCTGTATCGCTGTATCCTTCTGTTCTTCCTGCATCCTTCTGCCAAGGGAAAGAAGGATAACTCTCTCTCTTAGGAGCAGAGTCTTGCTCCTCAGCTTCCAGTGATGAAAACTATTGAAGTGTCTGAGCTTTCATCTTTTGTCCTAATGTTAAGACACCTGTTTTGGCATATCATCAGGTCCCATTGGCAAACTCCCAAAAATGATACCTCTTTAGTAGTCTCCTGATAGATGGTTTCCTGGCAAGAACTGTAAGCTGTATGGTGCCTTTTGTTTTTCAACACCTTCCTGTTAGAGTAATTTTTATTCTTCTCAATTGTCTGTTTCTTTATTCTAAGGTGCAGTGATTGGAGCTTCTTGTATCTTCCTATGCTGCATTTGCCTCCTGTGCTCTGACACCATCCAAAGTTGCAAGACTCCTAACAGAGAATATTTATTTAATTAAAAAATAAATTTAAAAAAACCAACTTGTAATAATGCAGATCTTCATAGACACTGGAAACAGCAAGTCTTTTGCAGGAAAACACTATCCTGTCACAGGGTCCAGTTATGGGAGAAATAAAAATTCAGTCTGATTTTTTAATTGGTTTCTCTCCTAACATGTTTTGAAAAGAGTTATTGGAAGTCTAGAGCTTAAATTTGTCTTGAAATGTTGCATTAACCAGCCGAATATATTTTATTTGTAGCAAGTGTCCTCACAGTACTCTGCTAAAATTTGGTTTGAAAAGCAAACTTCCAAAGATTGTCTGACTTTTTTGTTTTGCTCTTGAAATCTATCAGCGAATCTTAGAACAGCAGACTGTAAAGTCTTTTCTCCATGAAAAATCCTGGTTTTGACCACACTGGAAATAAAATACATTGTTTGGCTTTTTAACATAATTTTATACTGACTCATCATGTCCACATAAGGTACAGAAGCACACAAGAATGTACAGATAAAATGCCTCACTTTATTTAGTTCAGTTTTAATCCATTTTACATGGGATTTTAGGCAAAGGTTCAAGTTAGTTCTTTTTTTAAACTAATTTTCTTCTCACAATTAGTACATTTCACAGTCTTGACTTTGGAATACATTATTTTTTTAAGACATGTCTTTGCTGGCTGCGAAGAACTAATTCTTCAAACTATTTAGTAGACAAATAGTCTGTGGCTTAGACCAGCCAACTCATTTTCACTCGTGGATTTGAACTCACAGGCCAGATTCATCAATGCTGTAACGAGACGTTTTCTCTATTTCAATTTTTAACAATTTTCATATCCATATTCATTAAACTTTAAAAGATGATAAATAATGGATAGTTCTAGTGAAGTCTGTTAAATAAATTCCATAGGAAGAGAAAACAAGGACTTCATAAATGTTGAATTGCACTATTGTTTACATTTATAATGGGTTTCCTTAAATGGATAAATTAGATCATTATTACCAAAACTATTCATTATTTATTAGTATTTGCATCTTAAAGAATAAAAATATTCATATTTTGTCGAGAAATTGAAAGATTTGTAATAGTTATTGCTTGTGATCAGCCCAGTTCTGTCTCTCTGCAGGTAAAATGCAAATACAATAAATTTCATCTTCTGTTCTTGATTGAAAATATCTTGCCTATGTGAGCAGAAAGTTCAGTGCCATGTTTTGTTCATTGTTTCATGATATTCACATGGCTCTGCATGCTAGGAAAGCTATGTAGTCCTACCTTTTCCTACTTCTGGGATCTTACAGATAAATTACTTGAATCTTAAGTTCTTCATTCTCTAAACTCTGTATTTGCATGTTGTCCACCACATCTACAACCGTTGGATGCTGCTACACACAGGAATTAAAGATTCAGCAGGAGTTACACAAGTAAATAGACAGGGGCAGCATTGCTCAGCAGTCATACATTTCGGTTTGCACGTCAGAAACTCATACTCAACTTTTTCCCCCTGTAGCTTTATATGGTCAGTTCAATCTTAACCAGCTAATGCCTCTGCAGCATGTTACCCTCAGTGGGACAAGTGTGCCTAATAAATAAGTGACACCAGTGAGCACTGGAGTATGAGCTGCAATAACTTTGGATAGTGGAAATGTTTTTTCCTGCCTTTTCAGAAGCTGCCTCACTTCTGCCTGCCTTGCCGAGAGCGTATACATACCCAGTGCAGCACATTACCCCTGTAAGAGTAAAAACCACGCACACCAGCGGTTATGGCATTGCAGAGGAATCCCTGAAAGCCAAAACAGTGAGAGATCTGCAAGGTCTCTGAAGAAACCTGTGTGGCCCCGAGGCTCAAGTGTCTCTGTCTGTCGCCAGGCATCTGTGTGATGAACATGCTGCTAATAGTGCCATCCATCATAGCTGTCATAAGGAGGGTCAGCACCTGCGTGTGTGCCGCTCAAGGAGTAAGTCTCCAGTAGGTGAACTACTTGTTAACACAAACTCAGAGCCAAAGCACATGGACTGTAAATGCTATGTTCTGAGAAACCTCTGCCACCTTGGATTTCACACCAAGACCAATGCCACGTCTGCTCTTACGGCTATGCCCAGGTGTCCTGGCTCATCTGAAGCTCTCCTACTTTCCCTTGCTTCCTTGAAAAAGTCGTTTCAGACCATCAAAATACAGAAAGAGCAGGATTCTGTGCATAGCACAAAGACACGTAGAAAAAGACTTTGAAGCCTGATGTTAATCTGTAAGGCAAGTGAAGAAATAAATCAGTTTCAAATCTTGGATGAGATCAAGTTAACTTAGTTCAAGTATTCCTGAGTCTGTTCAACAGACTAAGAAAACAGAAGGAATCCTATTTAATTAGGCTGAAGAAGGGTGCTCAGACCTTTGCATTCACTGTGCCTCAAACTTCCTCTAAAGAAAGATGCCAAAACAAGTTTAACAGAGGAGTTACTGATCCAGCTGATAAGCCTGTCACTGGAGCATCTCCAGCTAGTGAGATAAAGCCTCCTGGACTCATTTCCATTTGTATCAAATGGCTGGAGCTCCACAAGTCTGTGAAATGAGTATTTCTCCATGCCAAAGGTCAAGCAGACACAGAGGAAGGTGATGAATTGATGCCTAGTTGTGTTTTGGGAGGCACCACATCTTCGCGTAACATGTGCTCAACCATGTTCATTACTCCATTTGAGAGACACATGTTCAAAAACTTCCTTTTTAAGATATCTCAGCTACTTCAGAGAAGATCACCCAGATCTTGGTGAGCCTGGAATAGTTAGTCCATCACAAAAGGATGGTTAAATAGCCCACGGCTATTAACAGTGTACAGTCAAGACCCATGCCAATAGTCTGCTCAAAGCTTTACAAATATTTGAAGAGGTAAGGTCTAGTTTGAATGTGAGAGAACATGCGTTGGAAAGGGTGGCATCAGTTTTCAACCCAGTTGCTTTGTCTTCATTTTAAAAGAAAGAGATGGTCCTCTGCTCGACACAGGGCAGAAAAGGTAACACGCACCATGGACCTTGATCACAGTCCAGCACAGAGGCACTCACAAATACAGAATCCTGGCCTGAATGGAACATTTGTATATCTTCACTGTTTCATCAGAGGACTCACTTTTGAAACTAATCATAAACCTATTTTCCCACTGAAACATCTCAACTCCTCTAAGCACGTGTGCAATAAATGGCTTATGTCTTGAGGCACTCCTTCACCGTCTTCCATATCCTGGGGAGATCTTCCTCGAAACAAGTGCTCTGTCAAGACATCCCATTTAAAGAAGACTGATGACACATGTGAGATATTATTGGCATACAGCACTACAGCGCCTGCAAAGAATTTCAGCCTGGTTCAGCTACACAAGAGCAGGCATCCCTGCTCCAGTGTCTGTGAGTCTGCTGTGTCATAAGCCACACACCTCTGCCCTCTTCAAGGAAAATAAGTTAAAAACATGAAAAGAAAAATGAAAAAAAATTGTCAGTGACCCCAAGGAGTGTAAGATGTCCTGGCCAGGGGAAGGTCAGCCAGTCTGGTTACCCACAGCCAAGTTAGACCAAGGCAGCATATCTCTCTCCAAGATTATATACTGTTAATTCACCGCATAGGCTGCTCGGGAGAAGCCATATGTTCTCATGCTCTCCCACGAGCAGTGAGAAGACAGTACAGAACATCGCACACGATTTCAGCGGTAAGCTGACATCAGCTGCCTATCACACTCTTGACCTAGCTGCTCCCCGGCCCTTGCAACAGCAATACCAGCTCCTGCGTATTTTATTGTGAGCTCAAGCGTGAGCAATCATTTTGGTAAGAGCTCACCCGAGCCTGGATCCTCATGCCACATTTCATTTTCTTTGCAAGCGATTTAATTTGGCTTTTCAAAAAGATGATATGAGCATCGAGTGCATGTTTGCTCCCTCCAGAAAGAAGCAGAATGTCAATTTTTGGCTCACTTGCTGTGGAGAGAGCCTTAAGATCATGCGTATCACTTTGTTGGTCTGGCTCGCTAACTGCAAAGTAAACAGAGGCGATGCAGAATGCAGAATAATGCAGGAAATTACTATCTAAATAAATCATTAAAACAAGCCATTAGAAATGGATGCTCTGAGTCAGGTATGTTATTTTGTGTAATCCTGTTTATTTACAAAACATGTCCGGATGTCCTCTTTCCACACTTGCAGTGAGCATCAAAAGGCCTTTTCCCAGCCCAGAGCTCCCACATATGACACTGCAGTCAGCTCTCTGCCCAGGAAGATGCATCTTTTAGATTTATCTCAGGGTCCTGCTCTTAATTAACTTTCCAGACTGCCTGACAGCCTTTTTGCTGTAGCATCTTTTAGGTTGCAAAAGCAGTGTCCTAGGCTCAGGTTTTCAGCCACTTTGCTTACTTCTATCCTACTCTGCTTTCACCTGCTATTTGGTGTTGGTTTGGGCGTATTGAAGGATCTTAATTTCTCTAGAAACTGAGAAAGTTTTAGGGGGATCCACTGACTTAAGAAAAAAGAATATTATTTGGGGATTTGAAACTCACTTGCGGACAGGCATTAATACCATCACTAAAATAGTGCTGATACACATCATTGCTTTCAGCACATTTCCGACCCATCATGGAATAGAAAATTTTTATGAAGGTTGCTGCTGGTGAAGAACTGTTTTTAAGGCATACGCCATGCTAAGATTTCAGTCTAAGAAGTCTGTTGGTTTTGTCTTCCTGGATAAGCAAAGACTGTGAGCATTTGCCCTTCATATGTCCTTTCCTAATAACTTGCAGGGGGTGAGTAAGCTCACCACTCCTGTTTGAGGCTCTGCAATACCCATTTAGAAATAGGACTACTTTCATTGCAAGGTCCCTTCATTGCTTTGCCTCCCTGTTAATTCACAAAGCCAGTCATACCATCAACAGTCTTCGCTTTTGCAAATGACTGTGCCTGGAAAACAAAGGGCTGACTCTGTTGTGCTACCGAAGCACTTCTATCGCCAAAACGTTCAGTGCAGGAGCGGCCATTTGGCAAAGCCTCCTCACAGTCTTTCAAACCACATTTCAGTTCAGTTCCTTTTGTGCTGGCCCAGGAGCTCATTGCACTGTGTTGCGTTATTGCCGTTGATTCCCGTGAGCTCCGGTTGATGCTGTTGGTGAACGGAGCTAGAAACGTTGGTCAAAATGGACCATGGGATGATAACGGTAGATACGATCACTGATGTCACTTCTGCATAATTAACTCCTCTGTGTACTGTTCCCTTCTGTCTGAGAAAGCTAGCGAATATGTGGGCATTGATTATGGAGTCAGAATGAATCAATGGAATTTTCCATAATATTCAAGTATATTAAAAATGCATCGACAGATCCCGGATTCTTTAACCAGATTTATGCAACTCATTTTAGGCTGAACTCTTACTGAACTCTGTTTCAGTTTTGCCAGAGTAAGAGTTGAGCAAGAATGTGAGAACATCTCTAGGTACACATTTATGAGTTTTAAATGTCAACTATTTTGACCCTAGAATTTAATGTAAAAATGAGATGGACTAATTCATTTTCTATTAGTAAAATGTACAAGACACTGAATGTCTGACGTGATTATTTTGGTTTTATGTTAGGGACTAAATAAATAAATGGGGACTATAGGTAAAACAGAGATTTACATATGCGGTTCCCATTACTATTAGTGGGAAATGCAATCCCAAAAACTCCTCATGAATTCATAGGAAAGCAAAAGCTCTGCCTTGTTTTGCTAGCAAATGTAGCATATACTGTCAGTATTTAACACAGAGATATATGGCTTTTCATAAGTTAAAGAGGAGTTAAAACAATATGTGAACCTTGAGATAAAAAAAAGAGAAAAAGCAACAGAAAAAAGGATGAATCTGACAGTTTAACTGAGTCAACTGCATAGATTAGATAGGGAGAGGAAATTAGAACTAGCACAAAATGCTAACAAGCACAGAACAAATAAATGGATAACAGGAAGGGAACTGAACCAATATAAACAGCTGCAAAGGGTATTGTTGGCAGGATTTCAGGCCTAACAGTTTGAAGAGGACAGAAACATTTCATTGTTGAGCAGTATTTTTTAAAAGATGTTTTACCTCAACATAATTATATTTGAAAAATATTTTCAAAATCACAAGCTTCCTGTAACCATGGGGCTGCTGAATTAGCCTGGGCTTTCTTTAGGTCTCCCCTCTCTTTTCCCTTCACTGAGGAAGGAATTTGTCTCAAGCATCAGACTGCAAGGAGACCCTAATGGTAACTATGTGAGATGCCATGCTTTCTCCTGACTCCTGAAGACTTCTGTCCCCTGTTCATGGTGTCCCCACACTTCGTGGCTTTCTCAGTCTGCCCAGTCCTGAAGACTTCTGAGTCTGTCATAGAGGGCAAGTCCATCAATTAGATACCACAGCTGGAAGATTTACTAGCATTTTTTTTAAGAAGTCTTCTCTGTTCCCGGTGAGAACGATTTGTTTCCCAGTCACTCCAACACTGGATGAGACTTTTGGTTCCCTTTGCAGGTCTCCAGCTGTTGATGGTTTTTTCTCAGACCTGCAGAGCACAGCCTTTACAGAGGGGGCAGACAGGACAAAGGGCAGTTTCCAAACAAGAGAAACAGAAATCCTAATGAGCTGCCTCCTCTCGTCTCAGCCTGAGGTGAGGCTACAATCCTCCAGCCAAGCAAAGGGCACTGGATCCTCTTGGACAAAGACTAAGGGATTGCTGAATAATCCAGTACAACAGACTGTAGTTAGTGATTGCCACTCGCAAGTCAATATTGGCATCTATTCTGCTGTACCAGAATATTCAAATAATATTTTGTTAACATGCTGTACAAGATTTCTGCTGAGGCAAGGAAAGCAGGCTTAATGCTAATACTACCACAGACTTTGGGGTAGACCTGACACACACTTGCAACACACTAGTGGAGCAGCAGTCTTCTAGGCATTAAATTCACAAATTCCTTGATTTAAGATATCTAATTAGTAGCTAAACATGTAAACAAGCCATATGCTTAACACGTTTGTTCAAAGCTTTTACATTTGCTCCTTTTTCAATTTTTTTTTTCCCAACAACTCTTTTTCACAGGGTGAGTATTTCTGGGAAGACAACTGTTTCCAGATGCTTTAGGGTGGTTATTCAAACTGGTAATCATTTTTTGATTATAATCTTATTTTAATACATTATTAACTTTATTAATCAATAGTCTTATTACAATGCTTTTGATTTCTACTACCAAGTCTTCTTCTTCACTCTACATCCTCTTGTTAATATCAATCCCTCAAATAAATTTTAGAGGTGAACTTCTCCCAGGTTTGATTTTAGAGGTTTGGTTTGCTCCCAGAAGAGATTGTGCTGTAACTTCTTACTGAATGTGTTCAGATTCTGTGTCATACATTTCTTTCTGTATTTTAGTTGTTTTCAACAGCTAAATGTAAAGGAGAATGGTAAGCATGCAGTGTTAGAACAGCTTCACAAAGAATACATGTATGATACTCAAAATTTTAAAATTATTCAGCTTTGATTTGTCTTCTAGGCCAGAAGAAACTTCCTCCATAGGTCTTAAATGTTTATCTTCTTTTTTTTTTTCTTCATATTCACCAGGGAATTCTGTTTCAGGTTTTCTTTCCTGAAGTGTATATGCTGCAAAACTCAATGATTTAAGGTAGGGCTCTTGGGCTGTACTAGAAAACAAGAAAAAAAGAAGTTCAGAATTTGAGGAAACATAGAACTGACTTTCCTTTTTCTGTTGACTCTATAACAATGATCACTGATGATGTTGTAAAACACTAAGCAGTCACCCCTGCTTACAGGAATAATAAAAATCAAGCAACCTGACATGCATATTAGGAAGTCTGAGACACTTCGAAATCTGAAGATGACGAGGCTCCCTCTGCAATTCCATATTGTAATGAAATGAGCATAGGAATGAGAATCCAGAATAACTGAATTCTAGTTCAATTTCTACTCCCCATATGTTTGAAATGTACCTCATGCTTATGCAGCACAACATTTACATACTTAATTTTTAAAAACCACAGCATTCTAGCAAAGCTTTATTCCTGCGTGTTGCTCATATGTATATGCAAAACTTGTTTCTCCTTTAACAAAGCTCGTTGGAATCACATCACTTGACACAACAGCAAAAGATATTCTGTGTACACAGACCTATGCGGTGCTGTTAGAAAGTAATCTTATTACAGGGCAGTGCTGGTGTTTTCATCTGATTGTTATGCTACAAGGGTGATACTGGGAAAACAACTGAATAAACCATTGTGGAAAAGAAGGCAGCTTATTCCTGCAGGCTTGTGGGTTCACTGGTGTATTTTTAGCTATATTTCTTCTTCGTTGTAGCCAAAACAAGTTCATGACAGCTCAACCACTTCTTTAGGAAAAGATCACTTTATATTTAACGGAGAGTTATCATCCTCTGCCTGTCCGCTGTGCAAAATAACCATTACTGCAGCATTTGAAAACGCCTGTTTAAAGAAATGATTGAGCCCTACCTAAATAGGTAATACCAAATACACAGGCCAAAGCCTGGGATTGAAAATTCATTGTTTATTATGAAGGACGATGAAGGTCTAGTGGACAGGCGTTGACTCCCCGGTTCACGCAGAGACCTTCTGCACAGGTCTTTATTGCGTTTACCGGGGGCTGTTTCTAGCTGAAAAGGGAACCTAAAGGGCATTATCAGGATTGAAAAAATTGCGACCAGTTCAGAGGTACCGTGATGGTACAGCACCGGCCGCCACAAAGACAGTTAGAAAGAGTTTGAACCGCCGCAGCATTTTCGCAGAGACGCTGTCCTCCAGCTGGTTCATTTGACGCACTCAGTAACAGAATCTGGTACAAAAGGAATATTTAGGGGGGAAAAAAAGAAAAAAAACCTCTTTGGTAACTCTGGGCTTTGTTTCAGCCTGTAACTAACTCCAGTTACAGGAAGTATACAGTGAAAGATCAAAGTAAGAGACACTAAGTGAGCCTGTTGAAATGAAGTGTTACAGGCATATGTTCCTCATCTCACAGCTCCGTCGACTGGGTGCTGTAACAGCTGGGATATAAGAAAAATGTTTCAGGCAGATTCAGCAGAAGAGCCTGTACTTCATTTGGCCAGCTCGGAGCTTGCATCTCACCGAAGGACTGCAGCAGCTCGATGGAGAGATGCTTTTTTTGCAGCACATGGGCTACAAGACGTTTATTCCTGCTAA
The DNA here is from genome assembly GCF_963921805.1 of Phalacrocorax carbo. Taxonomy (NCBI): domain Eukaryota; kingdom Metazoa; phylum Chordata; class Aves; order Suliformes; family Phalacrocoracidae; genus Phalacrocorax; species Phalacrocorax carbo. Next base: position 83,084,033 of record NC_087548.1, read on the forward strand.
TTGCTTTTACCTAAACCAGCACAAACCTCACTGGGTGGCAAGAAGCCAGCACGACAAAGTCACTGGCCTCGGGATGCACATCCTGCTCCCTGCTCCCAGCATCAAAAGTGACACAACCCTGGGACCGTGGGATACAGGTCCTACACTGCCCTCCTGCCTCCCCGAGCGGGAACGAGGTCTGTCCTTGGCTCCCGCACCACCTTGTCTTTACAACTCTACCCCCTGCTCCTCCACTTTTGCTCAAGAGCTGGTGACGGTCTGAGCGTATGATAACACACGTGATGCACCCCAGAGCGGGCGGTCAGCACCGCTGCTGGTGAAGTCACAGCAAATTAGGTTGATTTGTGCACCGGCTGAATTTGCCAATTAATTTCGTTCACCATCAAGAGCGGCACGGTCAAGCACATAAAGCTGGGAGCCGGGAGAAGGGGGTCTCCTGCTAATTCAGCCGCTGACATGCTGCATGCCCTACGGCAAAGGGAGCTTCTCCCCCTGCTCTCCCCACTTCGGGCCTGCCCCATGTGCAGAGGGCAAGCATCTTGCACAGGGACCGTCACCAGCCGAGGACTGACTATGCACAGTGTTTACACTGGTTTTGCCAGTTTTTAGAAGTTCAATTGAATTATTACGTCTTTCTCCGGGGGGAGCTTTGTAGCTGCATAAACATCTGTTTTGTGAGGATAGTCTATGCTGGATATTAAAGATATTCGTACCACACCTGGTGTAAATATGTCTGAAAAGCCATCGGTCATCACACCTTTCCAAAATAGCTAATTGTTATAATCATTGGTGGTGTTGTTATTCCTCTTATTAATAGCCTTTAGTAGGTTTTAAAAAAAATTTTAGTAGGATTTAAAAAAATCAGGTACGCACATGTATATGTCAGTATCTCCATGCTCTAATATCTACATGTTTGCATTGGTGTTTCTGTCTGGACTTTCCTATCTTGGAAATGCACTGCAGTGGCAGGAAGGATTTTAAAGTGCAAATACATGTACTTGAGGAGGTTAATTTCTGTACAGTATGAAATCTTCAGTGTTAGAAGCCATACTGCTGATTGGGGCTTTAATATAAACTTACAGGTGAACATAAAGAAGGTTAGATAAGACAGAAATTGTAGAAGCAAATACAGTCCAGGTATTTAGAAGATCAGAGAGTAGCTCATGCTGTGTTGTAATATCTTACTGACTTTTTGCGGATCCTCCAGACTATTATATGACAGCTTAGCTTCTCACCAAGTAATATTAATCACTTCTTAATCAAGGTATATTGGTTTTCAGCTTAGACTGAAGAGAACTATTTAACACTATAGCTTTTTTAAAAATGGTTGAATAATTCTCTGGCAGGAGTGGGAAGGGTGAATATTTATTTATGTAAAGAATTAATATGTTTTCTACAAGCAAGGAGTATTTTTTACCCCCAAATCTAACCCTGCCTGGCTGCCTGAAATTAAAATCTAATCACAGAGACTCAGCACACTAAGTACTTTCATTCCAGGCAGAGTGCTTTGTAACATGTAAATTTGAGGCGAGTTTTATTTAAATGAAGTCCAAATCCTGGTTTAAAAACAATTCTGTTACCATAGCTAATTGCTGCATGTGACTAGCACTGTTAGTTCTTCTTTATGCCTCTTGGTTCAGCCTCACGCTGTACAGTAAGCGATTTGGCAGAACTGTACCCGCAGCGCTGCCAAGAAATCAGCAACATTTACTTCTTGATTTCTGAAGTGAATCTGTATTTAGTGGATTTTCTGGAAGAAATCTGATCATTTTTCGTTTGCCTAAAAGCGATATTGGCAACAGGGGTTGTATGAAAACCTTTTGTACCTGCAAAACTACGGTAACTCCCAAATTAGAGAAGGGCTGATGGTTTAATTTGTACACGTTATGAAGTAGGTTTTATATGTTTGCTTACAGACATTTGCAATATTAACATACAAGGTGTTAGCCTTGGCCCTCAATTAATGTAGTCTCCACACAAAACAGAGGGGGTTTTGGCCTGCGTGCAGATGCAAAAACAGAGGTTGCGGTCAACGGGCTATCAAGATACCGTCAAATTTTCCCCATATAAACATACCAATTATGTCAGCCTTTGAGGGAGCTCTGCTTCTTAAAATCAATGGTATTTTACACTCTTCAATGTAGCTTATTTCTGAATCTCCTAAGCAAGGCTGACAGCTTTTGCCAAAGTGTAATGAATTGCTTACCAGTGATTTCCTGTTTTTTCAACTGATATGGAAATCACAGGGAAAGTATAACACAATGCAAAAATAGTATTTCTGCAGCCTGCTTTTTAAAAGTCGACTTCGTAAATACTATTTTAAACTTTCTAGGTTTCATTAACTGTAAATTCTTTTCACTTTTTATTATTATTGTCCTAAGGACTGTCAAGCAGTTTCCAAAGCCTGAGAACTGCAAATGAACTTTGCTTTTGAGATAAAAATAACATGCTGCTTTGGTACAAAACTAAGTCTTAATCAAAGCAATATATATATCAAAAATGCAGACATATGAAGGAGTGAGCTTCCCCTCATGGTAAAGGAAAAGGTATATTTCAAGTCACCTATGTCCTGAGCGGATGTTTATAGGTGTAGACAACACACACAGTTAACTTAATCGCTGTTTACAAACTGCTAGGTGAAAGGGCAGAGTCTGTTTATTCTGTTTCGTGTCTCATGACAACTTGGAGCTTTCTGTTAATGGTACCTATCAGTGATGAGAACAGGAGGGAAAGTCATGAAAAGCTCTTGGCAAAGCAAAGCAAAAACCTCTAGCTGAGAGCCTGAAAAGTTATCGTCCAGGTGCATGACTTTTAGACTTTGGAGCAGCTGAGAATATTGCCCTTGAAAAAAGGAGTAGTAAATTTTAAAATGAGTCCAAAGCATGCTGGCACAGCAGTTTGGGAGCTTATTCAAGACCACACAGATACATATGCAGCGGAGACATTCAATAAAGCTATTAGCTATGTACCTTGATATCAATTCTCAACACTTTGATTCAAGGAGAAGCCGGTAATGAGGGACAGAGAACAACTTTCTAGGTTGATTAGTTTGGTTTCTTTGACTTTATGGGAAAGACCTATTGAGTTTTCTGTTCCAGGACACTGCTTCTTGACAAAGGTAACGGGGAAACATCAATAAACATCCTAAATGATAGTGGCAGGCATAATCATGAAGGCAATTCATAGGCAAAATGTACCGAAGTAATGCACCAACAACCCCGAAACAAATGCCTTACCCCACTCTTGCATCTACTGACCTTTAGTTTTTTTGTGTAGCCTCTAGAACCCCCTTAAAAGTGTCTCCTTTCATTCAGTCAGATCTGGCCATTTAAACATTATATTTAAAACCTGAAACTGTGGTAAATAAAGTGTCTGGCCCAGCATCTTCAGAGAATGGGCTGCTTTAAACACACGTAGATATTCTGATTAGTTTACCATCCCTCCCCTTCCTCAAAATATCACTAATGAATCAGATACTATTTCTCAAGGTACATAATTTCTGACCATAATACAGCTGAAACAACATTGTTTTTAGGACTCCTTGAGCCTGACTTCAGGAAGCAGTTAATTAGATATTTTAAGCTTAAAAAAAAAAAAACAACCCTGAATTCATGAAATTTTTTTAATTGCTGTTTTTCATTAAAAAGCAATCCCGCCCACAGCCCTATAGGCACTGACAGTCCTGGATGCAGCCAACCCATGCGGAAGAGAAAGCAGCTGCTGGGAAGCTGTTATGGAGAGCCCGTCTCCAGCGTGGGGGCACAGCCCAGGGTGGGTTTGGGCAGGAGCCACAGGAATCTGGGACCAGCAGAGATGTCCAAGGCCATCAAGGGATGCCAGCTTGCCCCCTGATTGCCATGTGGAAATTGTTCTGGTTTAGCTAGAGCTGACACGCACTCTGAATACTAATGATGGTCATTTAAGAAGAAACATTACCTGTTTCACTGGGATCATTTTAGCAGAAATTTGGGTTATAAAGGAAAATGGGGAGCTATCTGCTGTCTCAGTTTGCTGGAGCAGAGACATAGTCAAACTCCACCCATTAACTAGGTTCAAAGTTACCTTCTGTTCTTGTCTACAGGCAGAAAAGGCATGTAGAGCTCTTTCCCATCACCTGCCTGTGCTTTGTCGATGGTGAAAAGCAGAACAGGTTTAGCACGTTTTCCTTGGTCACAAAACCAGCAAGTCCACTTTGCCCATTCAATTACAGAAGCATACAGGCACAACCCTAATACCCTGGGTTTAAGTCTAGGATTTAGAAACTAAGAATAAACCATTATTGTTATTATTAATATTATATTAGTTATTCACTAATTATTGCAAAAATTTACAGAATTAAAAAGTACCTTTTATAGGTTGCAGCTGTTGAACAGAATAAAGGGGAAAGCAGCGTTGTGGGAAGGTTTCTGTGGCATAAATAAATTTTGCGTGCCACATAGGATGTGAAAACTTAACTATATTTGAAGATATTATATGCTGAAGGCTGTATGACATACAGTTGATATGTCATCTAACTCATCTGAGATCAGCGGTCTTCTTTGATGCAAGCTTAGAAGTGTATCTCCTCATACATTTCTAAACTGTAAAAAGTATAAAAGTAATTTTAAAAGAAACCCACCCTGCGAGTAACCATTAGATTTTTCTCTCTAGCGTGAAAGACTCTGGTGCCATTGTGTGTTTTAATATTACCAGCGACTGTTGCAGCTGAACGTATGTAGATCTCTATGCCAGACAGGGAATTAGAGATCGCTGTCATGGGATTATTTAAAGCAGACCAATTCCAAACTTTAAAACAACTCTTTATTTGATTGGTATTCATTAACCTTACACATTGCCGCATTGATCTTGGTGGTCTTCAGTGGCTGAGCCCAAGGCGGCCGGTCACGACAGTGCTTCGATGGAGGAAGCCAGAACTGAAACAGGCTGCTTGTTTTCTTCCCCATCCTTCCTCATTCATTGTTGATGGGGGGAGTTTGTGTTCGTCTTCCCCCTGCCCTGCAAAAAGACATCTCATTTACCCTCGATGCCTGATTTTCAGGATGAGGACTTTTTCCAGCTTCACTTATTCTGACAGACTATTCAGCAGAACCACCCTTCCTACCTGATTTGCAGGATTATTCTGGTTTTACCAGACATCTTAGCTGCCTCTCTTGCAGATTTTACATTTTGCACATGTTTTTCCTATTCCCCATTTGGGCAACCATAACAAGAGTCTCAGTTTGCCCCTGTGCAGTTGTGGCTATTGCTTACATGCACAAGGCAAACTGTGTTACGAAATGTTGTTAGCAGTGTTAACGATGCTACAAAAAGTCTGTACAGTCACTGGTTACATTATTTTAGTGTGCTTATTTCTGGTTTCCAAGAGAAAAAAAAATATAGTTATTTTATTATGATCAGTCTGCTTCTACTTTTTGGGGGCAACAGGGTTCTGCTTGATCTATAGACACAGCCTGGGTCAAAACAAGATAAGGAGAAGTAGGTGTCACCCCACCTGCAATGTGTAACACAGAGGAAACTACCAAACTGGCCGGTGCTAACGGAGTTGGTTATGCCATTTCAGATGCCATTTCACACCCTTGGTATATCAGCTCCTATCATCCTTGTTTTCATTAGCTCGCAGTGCCATTCAGCTACTTCAACCAAGATCAGAGCCCTGTTCTGCTGAGTCCCAATAGGCACATACGAAACTGGCTATGCCCCAATAAATCAAAATCTAAATAGACGAGATGATCCCACAGCTCAGCAACAACACAAAGATGCCATTTGATTTTCCCAGCATCAGCCAAGAAGGTTCCTGTAGAGCTGGAAATGAACCTAGTCCTTCCAGGTCTAATGAACTAAAACTTTCTCTATACAAATATAGAGACTTCATATATATATATATATATATATAAATACATATTCTGCCTTTTGAGAGGAAGTGTGAGCAAATATTTGGATCGAAAAAGGTGTTTTGCATCCACACTGTACAGGTAGCACTGCCTTCAGGTTTTGTTAGGGAAAACTGGGATAAAACTCCAATTTTCTTCCCTCCTTAGTGTGGACCTCTCCGCAGCTACCTGCTCAGATACTCTTGTGTAGCTGCTCCCATGAATCCCTCTGCACACAGAGTGATGCTACCCAACACCGTGGGATTGGGGGCAGATGTGATCAACAGGCAGCACCTGACTACGCAGCAAGCAGAAATCCTCGGTTCGGCCCAAGGCACCTCCGCAGGGACCACGAACACCCGAAACTGCCTGCTACAGCCCGACCTTCAGGACAGCGTCGCCGTAGAGCAGAGGACCAACTTATTCTGGACGTGACTGAGTTTTAGTTTAATTGGTTTTTATATATTTGCATCTCATCCTTAGAGATATATCAGCTACAAAGTACAATTCATATCCTCTTCTCTTGGGGTAACATAACTGCATTACACAGCGATAGGTGAAATAAATCCACACTGCCAAGTGCTATAATTAAGGCTGTGTTAGCCAGCCGATTTTTAAAACTCTTTCTTCAGTCATGAGTTTCTGAAAAATTTATCTTGTCTAGCAAACTCTATGACATATATTTATGTCAGTGGATGGGAATAATTACTCCGAGTACAATTAATGCAATCTGAAGGGCTTCAATAGTCATGGAGTTATTACGTAACTGCACAATAATTAAATGATCAAGTAACTACTCAGTAATTTCATGGTGATTTGTTCTATATGCGATATTTGCCTTGCACAAATAAACAGTGCTGTCATACAATTCAGAACGGATGTGAATACCTGCATGTCAATACTAAAATACATGTCAGATTTTTATGATGGCTTGCTCCCGCAACAGTCACTGCTTCTGAGCATATTTTCTGTAAGTGTGAAGATCAAGAGGCATGTCTATTTTTAATGAAAGCGTATATCCATATAAACATAAGCACTTCCATGGAAAAAGATGGAACTATGTCATATTTAAGACTTGAAAATATTTAAGACACAAAACATAATGATGCACGCCTGGGCCCTAGAAGCAGGACCCTGGCCCTGGAGGAGGTTCTTCACAAAGCTGATCCGTATGTGGAGCAGAGTACATGGGCTAACTTGCATTTTAGTGTTCACAGTTGCAAACCCCACACTGAGAGCTCACGTAGAGGCATAGTGCATGAATGTTTGGAGGCAAATCCTAGAAGTTCAGTCATGCACACTGTAGAAAGTCAGGCAGTGCTATTAAAATGTCTAATAGTCTTTGAAAAACAAGGTTTTAAAAGCGCCATAACTGGGTTTCATCTTTGGAAGACCAGATTGGGGCACTCGATTTTTAATTTGGAGGGGGAAGGTGGTGTCTTTTTGGTGGGGAGGAGCAGCTCATGCTGGTTGCTCTTCTACATGTATATTAGTCTGTATTTTCAAGGGAAACGACAATATAATACTAGCAAATACAGTTTGTCATTGAAAAGCTTATCCTTTATGTTTCAGTGAAATCACTACTCTAGTGACACAGATATTATTGCCTCACTTTCTGTATTATATTAATGAAGTGTCTGCCTCTCTCTGTCTCTGAACATATACCTTCAGTAAACAGAAAACATCCTGGGCCATACTTAAAACACTTATACAAATCCAAACCAGAATATATTGATTCTAGTTAAATAATTGCGTACAGTTTTAGTATTCGGATATACCTCTGTAGAATAACATCTGTGAGAAGCCTTCTGGCTTCCTCTACATCTGATACTGGGCACATATCCATGCCCCAGAAATTTCTTCATGTTTGCAAGTAGTCATCCAACAGTCTCAGGAGATAGGCTTTGCCTTTTCCAGCTCTGCTGTTACCCTGCCCAAACTGTCCAGAGGGGAGCTGAACCAACCCTTCCCAGGGCTCTGACAGACCATTTGCTGGGTTTTTTTGCCCATAATTGCCTGCCAGAGAAGTACAAGAATTGGGCACATCTTGGGGATGCAGACGGAATGTTTGCTGGTGGATCAGGTGAGGAAACCACATGTTGCCCAAAACTGTAATAGGCAGCAAAGTCAGGCCACCAGACCACGAATAATTCACATGCCACATAAGCTGAGACACGGATGTGTGAAAGGTATCGGAGGAAGAAGGTCCTGTCCGTTCAAGTAGGCTGTAGATAAGAAATATTTTCAGAAGCTAATCTTGGCAATGCTTTATGTCATCCCCACTCTTACTTTCGCAACTATTTTTTATAAGGATGTACTTAGTCGATGCTGGCTGCAGGGATCAGCAGAGAACCTGGTGATCTGAAACTGCTACCAAACTCCCTTCTTAAGGTTTGTGCCGTGGGCCCTTCAGCTACAAAGAGGGAAAAGAGAGGAAAAGAGAGGAAAAAAAGGAGAGGAGAGGAGAGGAGAGGAGAGGAGAGGAGAGGAGAGGAGAGGAGAGGAGAGGAGAGGAGAGGAGAGGAGAGGAGAGGAGAGGAGAGGAGAGGAGAGGAGAGGAGAGGAGAGGAGAGGAGAGGAGAGGAGAGGAGAGGAGAAAGGAGAAAGGAGAAAGGAGAAAGGAGAAAGGAGAAAGGAGAAAGGAGAAAGGAGAAAGGAGAAAGGAGAAAGGAGAAAGGAGAAAGGAGAAAGGAGAAAGGAGAAAGGAGAAAGGAGAAAGGAGAAAGGAGAAAGGAGAAAGGAGAAAGGAGAAAGGAGAAAGGAGAAAGGAGAAAGGAGAAAGGAGAAAGGAAAAAGAAAAAAGAAAAAGGAAAAAGGAAAAAGGAAAAAAGAAAAGGAGGAGGAAAGAGAGTAAGAGAAAAAGAGAGATCACAAGAAGGAGACGAGACAAGAACATGGGATGAAGATGCTGGCCCAAACCAGGCAAAAGACCCAGAAGAACACCAGCTATTGCTTCTTCCTAACCTGTCTGCAAGAGAAGGAATGATGAAGAAAAGAAAATAAGAAACAACAAATAGAAGAAATGGGAGTATTGAAAGGGAGAAGGGAAGAAACACTGTGGTGTGGAAGTTGCACCAAATTAATATTTCATCGATCTTTGTTGATAATTACTCACCTTTTCTAAATGAAGGCAGCGTATGTAGCATCTATTTTTTCATTCAGTGTGGGAACAAAGGCCAACATCTGTTATTTAGCGGTTCCTTTTTTACACTAGTGTGGTTTACTTTCATTTTTATATTCTGCTTTTATTATATTTCACAAATTCATTATATACAGAACGTGATAAAAAGATCTAAAAATGTGAAAAATCTTTAGGTATTGTTCAAGGAATAAAACAGCAGGTAGGTTTTTTGGTGGGGGTTTCTTGTGAATTCAGTTTATTTGAGTATAACATATCCTAATGCATTGGAAATATGTTCCTCCCCCTACAGACCAGTGGACTTGAATACAGTTAATGACACCATTAGTGTCATTAATCAATTATTTAATGACATAAGAAATACTCATGGATTACATTTTCTTCCATACCAACATGAACTACTGGCAATTAAATGTAGTGCTACTTCAAAGAGGCATTGCTATCTTCCTAAATGTCTTAACCTTAATTAATTTTTAGCTTCCATGTTTCATTTCCCCAGCTGGCAAACATCTAACTTTTGCTCAAAGCGGTGATACAGATGATAAGCCTGACTGATTCTGAAGACATCAGTGGAAGCTCTTCCATGGTAACGTGCATTGAAAGCCTCCCAATAACCTCAGCTGCCCAGTGGGATCTCTCACAGGGCTCCCAGGCCTAAATCCCTGGCCAAAATCCTAACTCCTACTACTTCTGAGCAAGCAAGGTAAACTTAAGGAACATACACACTACAATTAACAAGAGGAAAGGGTAATCCATAGCTAAACAGACCAAACCACCTGGACTAAACTATATCTACATGTAACATTAATCTTTTCATCTACAGTCCAGTTGCACAACAAAACAGCAGCTGGTGTGCTCTAAGTGGCATGAAGGAGAAGACAGAGTGTGGGGGTTATGATGTGCTGGTCTCGGCGAGGTGTTGGCATGAAACTTACTCCTGGAGGCTTTTAATTTGGGGTGGAAGCTATTAACCTGGGGGATAAACCACCACTCTGAGCCAAGTCCTTCTCTCGATTTTTAGAAGAAGCATTTCCAGAGACCGCTTATGCAAATGGCAGGAAAGGGAAATTAATATCTCCATGCCTATTTCCAGCTGCAACCAGAAGCATGTGTTTGCAGTGTTCCCAAAACTGCCTGCCAGCGGCAACCTGGACTGCTCCTGAAACTGGCAGCTCTGACCAAAGAGGAACGTACACTCAGTCCTGAATATTTCCAGAAAAAGACTACAGACCTGAGATTAATGCCATTCAGTGGTCCCAGGGGGGTTGTGATGGCAATGAGAATGTCTTCTCTACTGCTTCATGAGCCAAAACCTCTGAACTTCTGTGTCCTTTGCTTGTAGGAGCAGACAGCCTTTCACTACCATCATCTATCCAACACCGCAAGTGGCACGGCTGCAGTGGCAAAAAGCAGGACACTTGGCTGCCTGTGTTACACCAGTGAGGAGCAATTTTCAATGATGCCATCTGCTCCATCCTTCATTTTTTGCTTTTTCCCATAAATTAAAATATGTGGGAAAAGTGATCGGGGGTGGGGGGGTGGGGGGGGGGGGGCAGGGAGAAATAGAAGAAAGAATAAAAGAAAGGGAAGAACAGCTGCTTTCCATGGAAGCCACGAATGGAAGCTGACTGTATGAAAACATCCTCAGGAGCAATAAACTACTAGGTGAGAATGCATTGGATTTTAATTCAAGAGAACAAACATCATATCTAATTCAGGACAGAGATCCTGTTTCAGAGGAATGTTTCTGATAAAGCCAGATCTACTGCCTGTTCAGGAGGAATTAGCACGTGCGAATAATTCTTTACATCCTGCAGAAAGTACTGCCATACTTTATCCCTGCTCTGAATCTGATCCTTTGCTTCTTTCTTTGATCTTGCACCCTGTACCCTGTTCCTAGCCACTGATGGCACACCACCACACACTTATCCCAATGTACACAGGTAGGTTAATGATGCAAAGCCTCACAATTTCCTTTCTAGGGGGCAAGTACTGAATTATACATGTCCTCCGTGAAGGCAGTGTACCCCCTTTGTTGACTCTGCCATTTTACTGATCCATCTCCCTCTTGCAATGCTTAAGTCTGACCATTTTTTTAAACAGGTACAAATTCCCTATATGCAAAGTAAGGCAGAAATAATAAAAAAAAAAAAATACCATCCCTCTTGAATGTCTTGATGTTGCATCAGCTTGGGTTTGTTCATTTATCCAGGAGTTATCCTGAAGAAGACAGAAACACGACTGTATATATCTTAGCAACTGTGATGACAAAACGTTGTACCACTGCTTCTCCAGTTTTTGAAATAAAATATTGGGAAAATATTTTTGCAAGGTCTTGTATCGGGAGCATGTGTCCTCAGAAGGGAGACAGCTGATTCACTTCACACACCTGGATTCAAAATTAAATAGCTGTTAAGTTCTTAAACACTTAAAATTCTTAAAGCTTCGAATAATTAAATTGCTATTAAGTTCTTAAACACTTAAAATTCTTAAAGCTTCAACATACCTCCTGCTTGTGTAGCTGGTGAAACAGGGTACCAATCTTTTTGCAGGTGAGGTTTACGGTTGCTGCTGCTGCAGGCAGACAAGACTGAAAAAGTACTGTGTTATCTTTCCTTTCTGTTTGATTCTGCAGGAGAAGATGATTAAGTAATAAATTATACAAAATAAGGTAAAACGGCATGGGAATGAAGGAGTGTGACCAGCAAGGTGAAATCCTGCATGAAACTATCAACATGTGCCAGGGGTACAATCCACCTGGAAGTGGTATGTGACCTACCAAACAGCCAGGTGTTTCCTTCTGCTTGGTGGCAAAACATTTGTGGGTTTCTGAACTAAACCAGTAGAAATCGCATGAAATTTAAAAGTACAAAGTGCAAGTGTAGGCACATAAATAGCAGGAATCTGTGGATATACAGAGGAGAGTAGAAAGCAGTCAAGGAAGAAGATTACCTCACTGATGTAGCTCTGAGAAATGCAGGTGTGCCATAAGATCTGCTAGGAAAGAGAAGTATTAACAGTATCTAGAGCACTCTAATATATTGGTTTTGTGTCTCTGAAAAAGACAAAAACAAGCTGCAGGAAAGAGAGGCTCGGTTAGGGAAATGTCTAGGATGAGATGGGGGCCGGAGGGAGCAGGCCGGTTTAGTGGCCCCTGTGCCTTTGCAAAGTGAGCCTCAAGCAGGGCTAGAGTTGTTCCCTGTAAGTAACTGCGTGTGTAAATAGCAGGGGGAAAGGAAAACTGCTTCATCCAAAATGCCGAAAGAGAAGCACATTTATTTCCACTGTGCATGAGCAATTTTACAGCAGAAATTAGAAGCTTTTAACTATCAAAGCAGCAAGCTTCCAGAGCAGAAACGTGAGTCAGGGGAAAAGACTTGAAACAGCAAAATGATTTTAAGCAGGACCTGTTTACTTTTAAGAAGGTGCTGCACGATGCAAGTGGGGGCAATATTCGGAGGCTGTTCTTACCAGGCTTTGGGTCAGAAATCCTTATGTCACCCACTGCTCCCGTTTCAGAGGTGGTTGGTTTGGGGTACTTTTTCCCCCCAGGATGCCTTTCAGGGTCCGGCCTATTGAGCTGCCATTTTGTTTTGCCTGCACTTTGCCCTCTCCTCCCTGCTGCGAGTCTCCTTTGCACCTGTATTCACTTTTCGCTTTTCTTCTTTAAGTTTTAGGCCGTGGGGGTACGCATTCATCTCAGCATACCTAAATAAGTCAGATGCCAACTTTTACACCTTTTTCCTCTGCAAAATCTGTTCAAATTTTCATGCATGACATACATATCAGACTGTGGTTTCGACAATCATGTTATTAAAACATGCGCTGTGGTGCTGCAGTAAAATTAATTGGTACAATACTGTGAAAATACGATCTCAAAGAACAGTCATCTCTGTGAACTGTGTCACAGCTTTCTTATATAAGCTGTAAATATGTTTTGGGTTTATTCTGGACACGGTTTTTAGAGCTGTACAGGACAATGTCTGCATCCACTATACCCTGCAGGTTCCTGTCCCTGGACAGGAACATTTACCATATGACAATTTACATTTATACATTAAGCATTTTCTACCTTTGAGAACATGCTGAGGGACAAATTGGGAAGAGAAGCAAAATGAAACCTTACTAATTTGCGGGGCAGTTTCTTTTCTTCAGGTGCTTTCTGTTCAAAAAAAACCTGATTAACTGCAACACGATGTCCTCTCTTCTGACTGTTAGTGATGTGGGTCTAAAATACTGTCTTATGTCAACAAGCAAAACTCAGATACATTTTATTTGATAGCAGTACTAACCATACAGCCTAGAGAGCGTGTCAGCGTTTTGTGGCTTGCGTGTAATTAATAGTCTTTTGTTGTGCACACATAGTATTTGAGGAATTCAGATCCAAACACCATATTTTATCTTAAACTGAACCGGAGAGCTGTTTACACAGGAGCTTTAGCTTCAGAGCAGCACAGGAAAGGTAATACTTTGCAGAAAAGTGTCTGGAGACCAAAAGAAATTTTTCAAGTGTCCGGCAAAACGCGCCCTCCAGACTACCAGGGAGGCGATGATCGGATTCTCACTACAAGCAGCTAAGTCTTTAAAGTCCAGCAGATAAAAGCAGTGGTCAAGCCTCAGAGACTAGATATTCCCGCATGAAACATAATACAGCATGAAATGGAGAGAAAGGAGATCCTGTGCTTTTAACCAACAGCTCTTTGACAATGAGGCTGAGTGTAAGCAGATGTTGTTGCTGCATAAACAACCAAGTCCTTTGTCCATGTAGGCCTTAAGAGCTTAGCTTCTAATGGAGGGGTGGATGGCCTTGATTTACACAGTTCAGCAATAAGGCTGGAAATACCTTTTTACAGCCCTAAAGATAACTATCTTCTTAACGTCAGGCATTTTGTGACCACTTTATAACCCTTAAAGATGGCAAATTTACTGTGCAACAAAGCAAATGTTTAAGGGATTTTGCTAACGAGGTTTTCCACCCTTGTCAAGGACCAGGTCTTGAGAGCCAACTTCGAAGTTTAAAGTGAAAGCTCCAGACCATGAAGCAATTTGTTTGAAGCACTGTGAACTTAAGATGGCAGTAGGTGAAATTCTGAGAGTACTTCAGAGCCCCTTTTTTTTTTACCATTCTCCCCCTCTTTGCACCTTGGTTCTGGTTTTTCTGACATGGTACATAGGCCAGCTGGCCCCAGCATGGGCTACCATGGCTACCACGTGTTTGTTAACATACATCTGATGTCCACACTTGTCCACACAAAGCTTCTGAGGTCCAAATTCTGTCTGAGACCCAGACTGAAGCAAGGCACAAGGGTAGGATCTGTCCTCTGGACATCTGTCAAGGGGACCTAATCATCAGCCACCCTTCAGCTTTGCTTGTTGATCCATGCTCTGCTCAGGGATGCAGAGATGCATCATCCCACACCAGGAAATACCTCCTTTATCCTCAAAGCTGATGTAAAATCGCACAACGTGCATGGGAGTGCTGGGTTCTGGCTGAACAACCCTCTAGGCAAGCAAAGGAGGGCACTTTGTCCATTTTATATCTTGTATATTTTATACACTGAGAAGAGCATGGCAGGCGAGGCAGTTGCACTTTCTCCTGTTGCTCCAGAGCGCACGTTGGCTGTTATTTGTTTGTCACGGTATTGCATGTTTAAACTCCAAAACCATAAGTTTGAATAAGAGAGCGGCTTCCTTTTCCTAACAAATGCAGCTTGTTTATAAAAACAAACCACCAAGGCAATAGAAACAGAACGGAGGGAAGTTTTCTGAGCAAAACAGCAATATTGGCATGATTAATCTTTCTGAATGTTGTGACTGATTACAAGACTTGTTTCCCTGTAAGTCTGCGTGATTTGCTGATGATAAATGCACATTTCTGACCGGAACACAGGGTGCAAATCATTGTGAAAAAAACACTGATAAATATTATGCAAATAACAAGTAACTGGTAACTCAGGTAAAATCACAGTTTCTGTGATATTTGTTACTGCAGATATTAGAAATATACTTTATCAGTTTAAGTGTTGTACATTTTCTTTTTTGAACATGACAGAAATGTCCATTCCTGTTCAGAATACAGAGTGCAAATTATAGTGAAAAAACACTGATATGATATTATGCAAATAACAAATACCTGGTAACTACAGGTAAAATCAGTACCTGCAATATTTATTACTGCATATATTAGAAATACACTTTATCAGTCTAAGTGTTGTATGTTCTCTTTTTCTTATCTGACAGGATGACAAAATATTTACCTGGTAATAATATTGAAATGGAATTTTTTTGAAGGGAAGAAATTGCAAGGAGTTTCTTAATATGTAGGTTCTTGCGTGTGTCATTGCCACTTTAATATGAGATAACAAGGTTTAAATAAAAGAAGTTGTGGTGTTACTATAAGTAAAATGGCCTCTAAATGGTGCTTCCATTTGGATTTCAGTCTTCTTTTCCCACTTTTTACCTTATATTGCATTTTTAATTATAAAACCTTTTCAGTACCAAATTAAATAATGCCCTTAATTTAATATATTTGCCAATTTAACGAAGTCATGCATAAATCAGACAATGAGGATGTAAATTCTGAGTCATCTGAGTCATATTTCACCGCCATTTTTCATAAAGAAATGCATTCATTGTTTGTTTTAAATCCTTTTACAAAGTTTTCAGACAAAACAAGGTCAAATCACATATAACACCAGATCCACGAAGAGCAAAGGTCAATGGTTCATAATGCTGGTTTTTAAAGGTGGTAGGTCAATGTGCAAAGCCGTAGGATTTTTGAAAATAAAGAAACAGATCTTGTGCTGAGCATACTGCAAAAGAGAGGTCCTGTTTTAAAGCATTTACTTTAAAAGACAAATACCTCCCTAACAACAAGCCCTTGATGTCTCTGACCAAGAGACATGCAAAAGTCATTAAGGCTGTCCCAGCGGAGCTCCTACAGTTGCTTCACTTTAGGGTGGGTGTGAGTATGCTTAAAATTAAATTACTTTAAAATAAAGTTAAAGCACTAAGCAATATCCTGCTTTTGACTCAGCGGGGTTTCCCGTGAGAAAAGAAAGTGGGCAAAGAGAGCTTAGAAAGACAGACAAACATATTTACCCCTAGGTGGAAGGTACAAATTAAATTAGCTTGCCACAAAAGGGAGATGTTTTCTCCTTCTGTTCAGATGTCATGGTAGTGAGGAAACATCGTCTGGGGCCAAGAAAAATGGCACAAATGCATTCATCTGAGCTACCATTCATCCTGTTCCAAGGTCTAAACAGAGCACATAAAAGAACAGCACTGCTGAAGCACTTCCTCTCCTTAGTTACCAAGTGGGGACTTGCAGAGGAACATGGGAGCAGAGGGTGGGGATATTTCCAGCATGGATTTCGCTGTTACAGTGGGAATGACGGAGGATGTCATAGACCTGATGAGGCTGGATGTGAAATGGCGTTGTCACAACCCGATTCCGTCTTTGCCCCAGGGGGGAAACTTCGCGTTGCGCTCGGTGCGGTATATTGAAAGGTGCACCGCAAACTTTTCCTCTCTGCCTCTCTAAAGCTGAAAAACAATAGAGGCACTTCCTGAGAGTCAAGTATATCTTTTATTATGCCTCATTAATATGCATGTTTTTGGCACTTAGTAGGGTTCAGCTGGTACGCTTTCCAGTATCTCATTCTTTATTTATATGAGACTGGGAGGTGTGACCTATGGAGCCAGTTGGCTGTCATGAATTGGAATATTCATTAAGCCTTGTGAATTATGCATTGGACTGCTTATAACACCAAGATCCACAGTTGATCCAGCCAGGACTCTTAACTGCTTCCCATTAGGTGGAATGATCCACAGATTGGTAAAAACATACATGCGTGCTGTACGCTACAGAAATCGCTGCTGCCAGTAATCCAGGGAAGTGCTTGGGGATTTTGTGACTCATGCTCAACAACGTTGCTCTAATCTTTGTTTTCGTATTTATTTGAAGAGTTTTAGAGTTGAATTTCTGCTCTTGCAAGTCACTGTTGCAAGGTCTTCCTCTAGATTTTGAGCTTTCCTTCCAATCATTCAGCAGCCTGTACAACAAATTGTTTTCTTGTCAGGCTTAGAGGTTTGCATCTGGCAAGAAACCCACTTTATATAGAAATAAAATGTTACTTTTTGTACGACATTGAGTGTTAAGAAAGAATTCTCAAGAATACAGATATTCACAAAAGGAAAACTCTTCCTTGCCTGCAAGGTCATTTCTTATTTTATTTGATTAGGTTAAACATCACAGAGAGGCTACATTTGATTTTCAAACATTGCTTCTGAGCTTTGGATGTGTATTAAGGTTATATTTGTCTTAGTGTTTATGAACTGACATTGCATACAAAGATTCTTTCCTCTAAAGCCGGTGGTCAGCACCTTATCTGTATTTCCAAAAGCACCAATAACATATTCTTCTTAAACTCTACCGTTTACATAGAGAAGTTTTAAAATGGAGGCAAGTGGTTAAAATAAATAAATAAATAAAAAAATATGGGAAACCTGACATGTCAAGATTAATGAAGGATTTTAAAAGCCTCAGTCACTTTAATAGTATCTACTGGTCTCAGTGCAGAAAAGTTGTCTTGTCACCTTATGACCTTTTAGCCTGAGATTTGTAGTTGCAGCATGACCCATGTAAACCAAAACTGTAAAAAAAAAAAAAAAACCAAAGCCAAAAAAAAGCTTCCACTGAAAAGTCTCCACGTGGATTTTCCATTTGCCGTGAGGGCCCATGCACTAGATTTAAGTGATTACCGCTCTGCTGAAGCATACCTGCCAAAGCAAGTAGCAACTCTTCATGAAGCAGCTGGGAGAAGTAAAGCTCTTGCGCAATCTGAATTTGCTGCATTGTTTGTGATAAGTTCTGTGGCCTGGCCTGAAAGTGGATAGCCTGATCTATGAAAAGGTCACGGGTGAGCCCTGTGTAAAATGGCATTGTTTACAGTTTTTTTTAGTGAAGAGATTAGCTGTCATTTATTTCCACATACCTTAACTGAAGAGCTTTAGAGGTTCCCAGCAAGAGCATGTTCTTTTCTCTTTCTCAGCCTGTCACATACTTGTCAGATTCAATAAAATTCCTTACCTGAATTATGCAGATGAGATTTTGTTGTGTCCAGCACCCATCATTGTTCATCTCCACTACAGCTGAAACTTCTAGCAGCCCTCTTGCTTATACTGCCTGATTTCAGCACTCCTTAGGTCAAGACCTTTCAACCTCAGGTCTTGACTTATGCCACAACCATTTGACAAATCGCCCAGGCCTTCACAAAAGCTGGTTGAGCTCCAAAGTGACTGCTCTCTATACACCACTGTTTCACTGTTTTGACATTTCCTTCTCACTTTTCCCCTCAGTAATTAGACAAAGGAAGAAAAAGACATTTGTGTCCAAGGAATGCTTTCATTTAGGGCTGTGATAAATGGCTACCCTTTCCAAGAAGCTACGGTCCCACTGTAGGAGAAAGTTTCTTCACAAGGAAGCTGAGCAAGGAGAATTACCCACTTTCTGCCCTGGGGGGCAAGGGGCTGTGCAGGACACATGGCATCTTCCACTGTAAAACCTGCACAGCTCATCTATTGAGTTTATACAGTTTTTTCATCCAGGCAATGTAATGGAGTTGAACAAGTTGTCCAGATTCTATGTTCATTCATTGTTCATAAATTGGCATAGGGCAATGTAGCATGTTTAACGTAATGGATGGAAAAGCAGACCAAGCTGGACTAAAACGTAAATGATGGAAACAAATGAAAGCACGTGTCTTCAATTTTTTTAGGCATTCCATTTTTTATAGGGTGGGCAGAAGGGATGGGAACTTTTTCTGTCAGCTCTGACACTGATTTTTTTTGGTTTCTTTGGTCAATTTACTTCTTGGCTTTAGATTCTTCATATATGACCTGCAAAATATGACTATGATATTTACAGCTTTTGTAAAGTGTTTGGGTATCTCTAAGTGAGGGGCTCTGTGTGAAGCACAAGGCATTACTAGAAGCAGCAGCACTCAGTCTTCTACTGAGTGTCTCCAATTTAAAGAACTGCATAATTCAGAAGACCTCATTCTCATCAGAGCACGTTAACCCCTGCTGCCCATAATTTTTCATGAATTTCTCTTGAAATAACACTAATTTATTGGACTATCAATGATTTGACATATTAGTGGAGCACGACAAATTTGAAAGTATTATTTTCAAGGCATTCAGATCAAGATCTTTCAATTGCAGAAGTTAGTATGGTTAAAACAAAACCGGCATTGTAACATCAAATATTTCTTAATAGAGAGAACTTATGTCAACCATGTTTTTATAAGCTTTTTTCAGATTATTGTGTCAATGCTTATTGTTCCATTGGGAAGAATGGCTGCCAAACATGTGAAATAATTGAAACTGCATGTGACTCAGTTGTTAGAGCTGCAGTGAGGAATTAGCGTGTTACAATTCATGGTATGGTTAATCTGTCTCTTCTGTTCATGGTAATGCATTAATCAGAACATTACCAAATCACATTACCAAATCACTCAAATTATTTTTATGATCTGATACTACATTAGGATTAATAAACCAACAAAACTGCCCTTGGAGTTCTGTCCATGATATACGACACTTTTCTCCAAGGCTTGTAACTAAGAGCAGGACAAACACCAGAATCTTCTGAGTACTTAATTTCGTGTGGCACAGGATTAGCATACTTTTCTCTGTAGCAGTGTCATCTCGTGACACTGCCTGTTCCTCAAGAATCAAAGGAGCCGAGGTGCGTTGCATAGAGTAGGTTAGATGCATCTGCAGCATAGTTTTTGCAAAATATGAACATAATAGGGGAAAACAGTTACATCCAGAAACACTGGCTTTTAGGAAACCAAAGTCTTGTATGCTGTCCTTTTTCACTTCCTGCATGCATCATGTAAACAAATCCATAATGTAATTATTTTGGAAGAAATCCTACTATTAAGTCCAAAAATTGCATTAATTTGGCTTGAATTTTTGGCTCTGAAAAAGGAAAAGCTCTCTAGAAGTTTCCCATGTTAACATGCTGGACCGGATAGCCTTATATACCTGAAATAACACAGCCCCAGGGCTGGTAGCAGGACATATTCCAGCTCACACTTCCTTCCCATTGCATGCGAATGCATTCAGTAAGGGGGTGGGATGTGGTGGAAAACCATGGGAACCTGGTTGGAAAACCTTTAACTAGTATAGCATTATTGAAAGCGTTAACTGGGCTGAACCGACCATTGCAAATCTAATGAGGCTGGAAAGCAGAACAGCTATGTCTGCGCTCCTTTCTCAGGCAAAGTGCTGCACTGCCATTAGGATCTCAACCTGCCTTCCCTTACTGAGCACAGTCAGATGCAGACTGATACCTTCTTAGCAATCTCTGTGAACTTCCACAGTTCAAATTTTCAGGGGATGTTCATCGTGTTATCTTCTACCAGCATTCCTGGATCTGCACGGTGGTGTTACGTGGGACTTAGTGATACTTAAGTTTAAATTTTTTGTTAGTTTCCTACTTATATCTTGAATGTGTTCATTACCAGTTTTAAAGTCTTAAACCTCCATTTGCAAATATACCTTTTGGCTCCTATTAAGAGCAAACCAGGCAGTGGTCCTGAGGAAGTGCAATAAGCAATGAAATAAAATACCCATCAGAGACTGTCCTGCTGAAAAAGAACTGAGGATTTTTACACCATTAGAGAATTTACATTGGTAACTGTTGTTAACACTTTTGTAATAAGCGTTTTATGTAGTGGCTCTTTGAACAACCATAAAAGAATAAATTGCTGATAATCTTCAACTTGCATTGAAAAATGCAAAGAAAGCTAACTTCTTATGTTTTAATATGTTAACATCAGCAATTCAACATAAGTAAGAATACCACAGTAACTGTTGTGAAATATTCCCTCAAAAACACCCTTGGAGAAAAAAACATCAACCTTCTTAAAGGTAAATATTGTTCAATTTTTATTCAGTCATCTTAGCTGGAAACAAGCAGGTTTCATCCCATGTATTACTAGATGAAAGCAAGAGATCTAGAGTGACTGAAGTGCCTGCATCATTCTGTTAGAGATTTCTACGACCTCAAGCAAGGAACAGTACCTTACTCCATAGTGTGCCTCTGCCATTCTACTATTTTACAGAGCAAAGTTAACTAGAAGATTAAAAACAAAACATGGATTTTGAAGAATTCATTCCTACCTTTTCCTATGATTAAATGAACCACCTTTTATCTAGATCCCTAGTAACTAAACCCAGTTGATACCCAGTTAATGCAGCTAGTTTGAGATGGGCAGACGTAATCAGGTCTCATTTATCTGGGCAGTTTCCAGGTAGGCTACAATTAGTGACAGGCATATACCTGGCAAAAACAGTGCTATTGCAGATACATACAGCTGAAGAGGCAAGAGAAATGACCTGGCTGTGCAATGAAAAGTGATCATTTACGTGTACGACTCTGAAGTTTGGAATCTAGGACTCTTTCTTTTTTTTCTTTTTGGGAAATAATCTGTCACAGAGATGAGACCATGGATTTTTTAGAGAGCTTTGTATGGATCCACTATTTTACTATTGGGACACTGTGATAAATGATAGGGCATAGATATGTAAGTAGGACCACAGATAAAACTTTGTAAAAACAAAGCCATAACTCCACACAGTAGTGGGCCTCAAACACTTATGAGAGGCATTGCAGAGGTCAAACAACATTTTTTTGTCTGAGTCACAGAAGTATTTTCAGCTTGGCTTGCATTTGTTGAAACAGTTGTGTGCAAGAAGGGTAGACAGATGGATGGGTTGTGTAAGGTTACATACTCTTTGAGCAGTCTTCGCCTTAGATCACATGGCTGAAAAGTGCAGAAACCTGTTGAAAAAATAACTGTGTAGACTTTGCAAGCAAGAAAAGTGTGCAGCAGTTTGGATACTCTCTTCAAGACAGTCTCTGGTTGTGTGCCATTTGTTGGCTTTCAATCTGAGAACTAAAAATCTGATAGATTTTTGATCAGGTAACTTCACGTTAAGGAACCACTTAGCTCTGTGCTGGTTTTTTTTCTGTATACAAGTTGCTACACAAGTCGTTAAATTTTCCTGTCCCTTGGCAGAGGAGCAATGTTAAGCTGAAAGAAAGGAACTGATGTCTTTGCGGTTTCAGGTCTGTAGATATCATGACTATGTTTAGTTTTACATAGTTGGTGTCCAAAACATTAGGAACAAGTTGATCAGAATTAGTGGCTTGCAATTGCTTCTAGTGCTTCATAAAGTTTTGAAATGTTAGTGGAACCCTACTCATTACTGTAGTATGGTCCATAAATTATCTTCTTACTCCTTTGTCAGAAAGATATTTGTTTGCATTCTTGAGTTTCCTTCTAACTAGTCCCGTGTAGTTACCCTTTCTGTCTCCTTTGCTCTATTCCATATTTATCACAGGATTTCTCCTTCCAGAATACAGAACATTTCCCCAGGGATCAGTTCATTTCAGTTTTTCTCTTAAATCCTCCCAACACAAGACAACAATATGATTTAAAATGATAAGCTAATATTATTTGTAAAAGAGCAATAAAATCTATTCTGGACAATGTAGCTTTACCCATTAGCAATTATTAAAAATATTTTAACATTGTACATATAAACATGTCCACCTTGGGCTTGATACTGGAGGACCAAACAAAATATTACTGGAAAAAAAGAATCTTTAAGCATATTTTCTTTATTAATTCCTTGTATATGCATTTTTAGTTTTTGTTTTCCAGGGGCAGGAGACTGAATATAACAGACACGGCTCCTTTTTGCATGAGGCTTTTAGTAAATCATGGAAAATATGTTCATAGTCCAAAAGTGGGGCTGACCCAGACTGTGGTTAACATGATTCTGAAAACCTCTCTCCACAGCTAAACACAAAACTCTAGTCTAGAGGTACCTGTGTTTACCCATGACTCAGTTACCTGCAGCAACACTTCCTTGATACCAAAAACCTGTTCCTGTTTTAATAATGCATAGAAATTTTCCAATCTTGAAAAGCTGGGCCGTTATGCACTTTGACTTTCTTTGCTCTTTCAGGATAAGTTTCCTGAACCTAAGAAGTTATTTTTTCTGCTGACCATGCTGAAAGGTCTTGACCTGTGCCTGTTCCGGCAACACATCCAATGATCAGGGCTCAGCAGAAAACTCAGTGAGATCTGTTTTCCTCTGTGCTGATGAGGAAGGAGGTGTTACTGTTGTTGGTATGCTAACTATTGAGAGGTTAATATTCAAAATGTATCATAGAAGTAGGTAAAAGGAGAAGGAGAAGCATCAGTGTACCTCTGGCCACCTAACGTAGGTCTTTGTGTCCATCTCTGGATCTTTGTGTCATCATCCCATAGGTGAAGCCGCTGTTCCCATGTCACCTCTGATCCTGTTTGCTGAGGTGCCTGGACAGAACTCACATTTAGGCGAGCCCTTGGAGACACCTTACAGAGATTCACTTAAGAGACCATGAGATTAATTTCTAAGCAGCATACCAAAGGAGATAACACATGACTAAATCTAGTTCAAGACCCAACCACAAGAGAAGAAAGTGTATGTGAAAGATAAGAGGTGTTTTCAGTCCATTTTCTTCAAAATCACAAATAAAAATTCCAGTTCTCTGCCTGTTATTTGACAGATCCATTGTAACCACTCTGTTGAAGGATGTGTTTCAACATCCTTGCCATAGTTTGGAATTGAAGATTGCAATATTGTATTGAAGACCACACTTGGAGTACTGTGTCCAGTTCTGGGCCCCCCAGTTCAAGAAGGGCAGGGAACTGCTGGAGCAAGGCCAGCGCAGAGCTGCCAAGGGGATCAGGGGCCGGAGCATCTCCCTTGTGAGGAAAGGCTGAGAGACCTGGGCTTGTTCAGCCTGGAGAAGAGAAGGCTGAGGGGGGGTCTCATCAGTGCCTATAAATATCTGAAGGGCGGGTGTCAGGGGGTTGGGGCCGGGCTCTTTTCAGTGGTGCCCAACGCCAGGCCAAGGGGCCACGGGCACAAGCTGGAACACGGGAAGTTCCCCCTGAACATGAGGACAAACCCCTTTGCTGTGCGGGTGCCAAAGCAGGGGCACAGGCTGCCCAGAGAGGCTGTGGGGTCCCTTCCCTGGAGACATTCACCCCCCGCCTGGACGCGGCCCTGTGCCCCTGCTCTGGGGGTGCCTGCTCCAGCTGGGGGTGGGACGGGGTGAGCTCCAGAGGGCCCCTCCAGCCCCTGCCATGCTGGGAGTCTGTGATACATGTATTAATCATGTAAAGCAAAAATCTGTCTTCTGATGTGTTTGCCCTACTCCTGCTACCCCAAGGAAACCATTTGAATGAAATGCAATGTTGGAAAACTTTGTTTACCATGTTACATGTTACTCATGTTACCATGACAGAGAGTGTCCAAGAAGAGAATGTAGACGTTGTCATACCAGATTATACGAGCATAGAAAGATCTTCATTTTTTTAGTTGAAGCTTCAGCTGTATACGTTAGTTCAAAACAAACCACTTGATTGTGCAGGACCTGTATTGAAAGTTTGATGCTGTTGAGAGCCACAAAACTTGAGTCTTCTGCCTCAGATGCCCTCTGGAGAGGGGAACAGGCAACGGTGCTCACAGCAGGGAGGTGCACCCCCGGGGCATCACAGCTCCATCACAGGACAGGACCAGTGTCTGTTGCCACTCAAACACCACGCTGCTGACAAATGTGCAGAGCAGGGGTGCCATGGATTGCCCGTATTCTGGTTTAAGACCATGTAAGGATCAAAACCCATAGTCTGGCCAGCTCTGGTGTATGAAATCAGAGAACTTTCTTCCCCATTGACCTTGCAAAACTTGTAGACTCAATTTCTATTATCCTCCTGTATCTCTGTGAATGGCACTTACGACACGTTGTCAAAGGGCTAATGTTTGTAACCGTTGCTGGCCTAACAGAGAAAAATAATTAAATTTAGATGGGAGAACATTTCAGGAGTTAATTTTATCCTGTGAATTTCTTATTACATACTTTGCACATAGAGAATGCTACTTGACACAAGCAATTAATCTGAATTTTTTTCCCTCAATTTCAAACCTTATCTTTACAATAATGGTATGACTTCACTGGTCCTTCAGTACGGGGCCAAACTGAGTCGTACATGGAGATAAATGCAGGGTACCTAGAGCTACCTTCAATGCAGTTATTCTTACCTTACTCTGCCGTTCTCAGAAACACTGTTTTTAACTCAGCTATGCTTTATACTGACATTCTTTACCTTGAAAGATTTGATGCATCTAAAGGAGTTACCATTCCTTGCAATCATACATGTGTCCTAATCCTCAGCTGGTGTAAATCAGAGTAATGACACTGACAGCTTAAGATATGGCCCTTGGTGAATGTTGTTCATAACAGCCTCTAACAAGACTGTTGTTATATGAGTTATTCTTCTGTAATACACATGCTACAGAGAACAGGTTTGATGTAGTTCCCTTTCTAAATGTAGCCCATTAAGAAATTGGAAAAATGCCACATCCTGAACATAGTAAAAGAAATACTTAAAGTGACCAGCACAATCTACAGATAATTAACTTCAATGGATGGTTGGTTACAATCATTTAATTGCCAAACACTAAATACTAGTCAATTAAAAGGTTATAAAATGTGATTATTGAATACAATTAAGGTATGTTAGAATAATATTTCCATACAGACATAGTGTTATGCATCTCATACATTTATAAACTATGATTTTAATGCATATTGAAGTGTGAACATGCACAGTATTGCAGTTTTACTGACAGCAGCAACATCGCGGTGATTGGGTCTTTTAAAACAAGCTCTGTGGAATAGTACTAATTCTCTAATCAGTATATGTTCTTACTTCCACCTTTTAGTGACAGAAAGTGAAATGAGATTATATTCGGGGTGGAGGGGCAGAACGGAGAATACAAATTTAGGTACTTGTATCTCAAGTTATTTTTTACAAAAGAAGAAAAAAAAGCCCGCAGATGATGTGCTGCTTTGGACAAGCTTGTATGAGGAAATGCAGTTTTTACTGTGCTGCCTTGCTATGCCTACTTATGCTTTCCAACCTCTTGCTCACCTAGTAAAAACTACAGATCGCCAACTATTAAACGCCGTTACTAACTGTGGCTAATGCAAAAGCATTTTTATTTAGTTACACTTGGCTGCCATCAAATCTCTAATTTGTGTTGCCTGGTTTTCCCTTTTGATCTTTTGCTGAAGTTCTGGCATGGAGAATGTAGTGAAAAAGCGAAGAAAATAAAAGAGAAATTAAGGAAGAGAGTGCAATAGGGGAGAGGTAGGGAAGGTAGAGAAGAGCAAAGTGGAAAGGTGTCTGTCGTCATGTAGGGCTACAACAAAATAGTGGGAAATCTATAGAAATGGGGGAAGGAAAGCAGTTGTGTTAGGACAAAGAAAAAGAAACACTAGAATAGGGGAAGAAGTAGTTGGGAAAGAAAGGACACAAAAAAGAAGGAAAAGGGAGCAAAGAAAGGAAATGGAGATATTGTAATAAAAGAAAGGTGAATCTGAGAGGTTTGGGTAAAACTGGGGCATTTACTTTTGACTTACACTCTCTTCTGCTCTTTGTCTGTCTTCATGGATCTCCAATTTTCAGCTGAATTATAGGAGGTAGAAGTGTTAAAATGTCTGTTCCAAATCAACACTGAGATTTACAGACCTTCCGTGGGAAAGCAAACTTCAGTGTGATATTTTACAACAAATCCTGAAATTAAACAAGCCCTAGGGAGCTGACAACCTTCTCTTCATTTTGAGGCTCTGCCGGGGCCTGAGTCACCGTTTCAGAGCGTCCTACACCAGGATGCTGAACACTTCACATCCATGATTCATCTGCCTCCTTACTGCCTTCTCACCACACTTTCATCCATGAGCAGACTTCCTGTACAGCTTCCACAATCTTCTGTTACTCTGTTTAAAGGTTTCCCTTTTTTCACTCTTTCTGGATGTAACTGTCCTCCATATCTGTGTTAAAGATTCTCCCCTCCAGACTTCAGATGGTGGCTAATTCCACAAAGTGTGTAAGAAGACAAGCATCAGCAGAGATGAGATGTCTTTGTGCTCCTCCAAATATTTTATGAACCTTTGCCATGTTCCTGTCCTGTTCTCATATTTTTTGAGTTATGAGTCAAGGATCTACAGTGCCTTCCCAGGAAAACCATGTGCAGTGCTGTGTAGAAACTCTCATTCCTCAAAGACCTTCAGAACATTGGCTAGGGGATATCTCAGACCTGCAGAGTGTCACATGGACAGAGGTCTCTGCAGCCACCCATGTGTTTTCTGTATTTGTTGTGTGTTTCTAAATGGTCATCAGAGATTTTGTTTGAAGCCTCCTGGTTGCAATTTTCCTCCTTGTACTTCCCTTTCTTACTCCCTGTCAGCTGGGTAGGTTTCGCTACTCTTTACCTCCTTCCAATACCATGTTTGACCGGGTGCTCTCAGTATAACATCTCTACCCTCTACCATCATGTACCTCATAGAAAGACAATTTCTTCTCTTTACCCTGCCTGAGAAACTTCAATGCAAGAGATTTAGGGTGCCATTTGATTTAATGATACTTTGAATTTAATTTTTCTTGCCAATTCTGGATAGTTTGAATGCTCTTTTTCTCAGCTTTTTTCTCAACAGAGCATAGAGTTATTCCTATATCTGCTGTTATAGAATCAGGTTTTACAGGACCTCATTTCTATCCAGCTCCTCTTTTGACCTACAACACACTTTCCCTTATTACTAAGATTATTTTGCTCTGTCCTACCTGCTGACTTCTTCCTCTTCCTCTTCCTCCCTTTTCTTTCACCTCCCCAGCCTTTCAGCTCAAGTTTGTTTTGAAACCAAGGGGAACATTCGGGGGAAAAAATATAAAAAAAATCTCCAGTGCTTTCTTTTTGCCTTCTTGGGTCATGATTTCAGGTTATTTTTGAGCCTGTCATGATTATGATTGATTTTTTAGCAGAGGATGTGTTGCTCTAATTTTATGCCAGTGCGTAGGGTTTCAAGGAAGGTATCAAGTATGATAAAGTTTCTTACAATGGCTTCCTCCCAGACAAGCCCCCAAAATTATGAGAAGTGAGATAAAACCCTCCTTTTCTTCACAAGGCAAGGACTTTACACATCTCACACCTGCCCCAGCTTCATGCTTTTTGGTTTTCTCCCTTCACCAGCAGTGGGTTTTAACCTGTTTTGAAAGTTTGCTGTAATCAGGGCATAAGAAAACACTTACCTTTGTGTTATTAGGAGGTATAAGAGAAGTCAGCTTTGCTTTCTGATGTAGGAAACCCTTAGAGCTTTGCCTTCGCTGAGTAAAAGGCGGGAATAGAAAGAGGACTCGGTTAGCTCACTGTTAGCTCACTGGCCCAGGAGCTTGTGCCTTGTAAAAGCCCTTGTTCAGGACATCCAAGACAGTCTGATTGTCCGATAAAGTTTTCTTTGTATTGCACAGTGATCAGAGAAGCACCTCTACTCAAACACCTTTAAGTCATTAAAAGTCAACAGAAAGGATCCAAAGAGGTTTTACTTGCTGGATAAATCTCTCTGCTGATGGACAGTAGAGGCAGTAAGCTTCTATTTAAGTATTTCATACAACTTCCTCTTATATGTATTTTTGCAAATGTATTTTCCTTACTGTATTTCATACTCTTTTTACATTGAGTTGCAAAATTCCTTCATTGAATGTATCAGTTGCTTCCACATTTAATACATTTTTTAAAAAGATGTACTGCCGTCAGTTCAGGTGTTGGTACTGAAATAACTGATCCTGGTCTTATTGGAGTCAATGGGAAAGCATCCCATAGGTTTCTGTGCAGTAGGATCAGGTTTTAAATAGCTATTTGACCAAAACTCTAGAATAAAAAGGTTTCATCTATTTATAGAAGAGACTTCTCTTTGCAAATCCTCATCATTTTGAGGTCCTATTACAGTCCAGACCTGGAGTTAGGAAAATTAAGAGCACTAAGAGAGTCTGTGAAAATGTTAGGTTTGGCTTTTTCATATTATTTCTCCTATATAGGCCGGTATTTATGTGTTGTTGATCTGAGCTCAAGGTGACTCTGTCCTGAAATAATGTTGAGGAAGCTGTTTTATTATGGAAAATGGGCAAATGTGGAGGTGGCATTTGAGTTTCTAGACTCCCTAGTCTCTGTACCTAAAATCTTTGTACCTTTGGGTAGATTTAGAAGTGCAAAGATGTTTTTAAAGGGTCAGTATGTTGTTCTTGTAACATTTGTGGAAAACGTTTGCAGAATTAACCCCTTTCATCTTGGGAAAACAGATTTATTTCCTCTGCTTGTTCTGACAGCCTCCCTTTAATTTCTTCCTCTTGCTTCCCAAATTGTGCTTTTTTCAAATTTTTTTTTTTCATTTATTTTTTCTCTTAATGGAGACATTTCTTTATCCCCACATCTGCTGTCTAGCCGGGGCATGGTACCTTTTTTTACCCTCTGCACATGTAGTCCTGTAAAAATGTGGCAGATTGCAGAGTTCAAGTGCTCCGAAATGTGAAGCGAAACAGCTGCGCCTAATCACTTGCACAAGGAAGGTTTTTGGAGCTTCAGTTTCAGCTCTCATCTGCCTGGAATCCTGTATTTCCTGTGTCCAGATCGAGTGGCAGGCAATGTCAGAGGTCTTTGATATATGGGCATCATATTCAGAGCCAGTGCAGGAGGCCCTTCGTTAACAGCCGCAGCACGTTTTTTAATTTGATATAGCTTCCAGACACTTTGTTCGCATTCAAGTAAGTGTAGTTCCCATAGAGAGAAGCACACAATTTTTAGCAGTCATTTATCAAGCCAGAGGTAATTCACATTATTGAATTGAACGGTTTTTTATGCATCACTCACCTATACAAGTCACGGAGAACGCCAGGCATACAGCAGCTTGCAGAGAACGGGTCCATTCCCTTCATTTCTTTAATGTACCTTGAACGTTGCCCCATGAGGACAGCCTTCCCTCAAGATGTGCTGTATGCTTCACTTAAATGGTCCTCTGGAGCTGAATGTGGGTCTTTTCACCTCGATGCATCTTGGTGGCATCCTGTTTGCAAAGGGCTCATATTGAGTTTATTTAGAGGAACTCCAAGTAAAATGATGCAGGGGACTATATGATCATAGGATAAGGTCCTCCTTATCTGATTGACCAGTTGCATGATAGATTGTCTTACCTAACAAAGTAGAAAACTGGGTGTGAGCAAACTATTTCCTCCCGGGTGATGAATATCACACAAAGAAATTCGCAAACTTTCTGATTCAGGAACAAAGGTTATAAAGTAAAATTAATGGAAAACATGCAAGAAATGAAAAGCCAGCTCTCCTCCAGTGCATAGCTGGCTTTGAAAATCTTGCTGTTCAAGCTAAACACAATTTGAAAAGTATGTGTAGACAAAAGGTGACACTTAAAATTGGAATCATGAGAAATTGTGACTGATGAGCCTTCAAAAAACAAAATATAATTACGAAAGGACAATTAGATGCATTTTATTATGTATTGCCATTGCATTTATTTATTTAGATGTGATAAATTACTGTTGAAGTGGTTTGATTTAACCTTTGCTACAACATTTTATCAAACTGATCTTTGTGATCAGTGATGCTTTGGAATGTGAACTGTGCAGAAGGCAATACTGGATGTTCAGCAGTTTCAAGCCCAGCTCTGTTTACCAAGCATAAATGCAAATGCCAGTTAAACTACTTTCAGTTCTATCCTTCTGCTGTTCAAGTGCAGGAACAATTATCTCCATCAATATTTAATGGCCTAATCCTAAACAGACAGTTCCACAAGTACAGGCAATAGTCCTGTTAACGTGCTGTTAATTTTCAAGCATAGAGGCTGAAATGGACTATAGAGTTACTGAAAATGAGTAGAAGTACATTTCCCTAAGGTAAAATACACTCAGCAGCCTCTGAATAATGGAATTAGATTTTTTTCCATGGTTCCGTTTAGCAGATTAAATCTGTGCAGTCCTCTCCATTCATCTCTGGAATGTGCATTTTCCAACTTTTTCCTGGTGTTCGTTGCAAAAAAAAATCCTTGACTGCCTTGTTCTCCGGTTGGTCACCATGGAGTCAAAGAGGGATATAGCACTGAGGCGGGGTTATGTATTTGATTTCTTCTTGGTTTAGCTTCTTACAAACCATGCTTGTTTCCTTAGATCCTCTATCCTAATATTAGCAAGTCAGAACTTGGCCTGTTGTTGATTCATCCTCTATAGCAGAATTTAATGCCATCCCACCATATGATGGGAGTCACATGAAAGAAATGGTTTTGCCACTGTAAGAGCATGTGCCTTCATAAATATATTTTTTCCAAGAGAGATTCAGCCTATTAAACTTGTATCGTGACTGTTTGCTTTATCTCTGAAATCAGACATTTTAAAGTAAATAGCTGGGTGCCTCATTAATACACATTGAAGTTAACTGTTAGTGGAGGGAAGAAATTACTTGGAAAGATGCAGGGAGTAACAGTAGTGGAAACAAAAGCTCCTTTTTTTATTCACAGGCTAAATACAGCATACAGCAGCTGCACTGCATGCTAAACCCATATTATCCTCTTTATGACCTCTGTTTTGACCTTAGACGGGGTTTCATGCTCCGCTTAAAAGCAGATAGTATTTTTGTTTCTAACCTGACTTCTCATGAGGCTCTTTTGAATGCGAGTTACAATTAGCCTCATGAAAATAAGCTAAATACCTGAGTTTGAGGTTATAGATTACTTTATTTATGGGACGGTAAAGCCACCCTATATGAGGTCCATGACATGGCTTTCTTTGCAAGCCACAAAGCCAAAAGTCAATGTTTGTCTGTTTCTGCAGTGTATTCCCAGAAGATAAAACTAAGAAGCCACCTGCTTTCACATTAAAATGTAAAGCCTTGCTACAAATCTAGTTATTTAGAGCATCCTCCTATAGAAGCCACTCAACAACATGTTTCACATTGCCAGAGTTTTAGGATTCCTCTGCGCTCATCAGTCTGAGTAACCCTCTAATTCTGGCATGGTAATGAAACATTTAAGATATTAATATAGGGAATCAAATATAATAAATAGTCTTCGTTGTGTAAGATAGTGAAGAATATGTCAGTTTCCAAGTTTCTTGGTAAAGGACAAGAAAACTGACTCTGTTTGAATGCCAGACTGAGTAATGTGATCATAAAATTGATTGAAAATGCTAAGCTTTTTTTCTCAGTGTGTACAGAGTGCTGAACACCCAAGAGTCCAAAACACTTAGGAATTTGCAGACTGAGAATTTGCTTTTCAAAGGAAGTAAAAGGAAGTATAAGGAAAATACCAACAGTCTGCCTTTATGTTCTGTTGTCAAAGGTAAGAAAACATGTCAGTAAGTCAAGTCTGGGGCTTCTTTGTAGAGTATGCAGATAAATCCGAAAAGGGAACTCTGTGTGCGGTTTGGGTTTTTAGGGTTAGGCACCAGGTACTTGGTGTCTAAATGTTGCACTCGGGTGAACGTTAAACACCAAAATCCTTTTGATCTTGCCCTTTCATCACACAAAGATGAAAGACGTGCTATGTTTCTATGACAGCATTAATACTATGTTATTAATAACCAGATTAACCTTCAGTTTGGACCTACTTCATCCATATGCAGGCTTAGTCTTGATCTGTTCCTGGGCTGAAACTTGCCATTTGGACCAAATCCTGTCATTTGATAACAATTTTTATTTTATTTTACATACAGATGTAACAGTATCAACACATCCATCCAACTTCTTGCTCACTTTTCACCAGTTCAGACCTCAGATGCACCAAAACGCAGCTCGGTGCATTAAAGGCAGACCCTTCCCAGCTTGAACCTAAGGGCTGTCCGAGGTTTTCCTGATCTATGTTACAAAGGCTAAGAGTCAAAAGGCTTTTGCATTGGCAGTGATAAGGAGAATCAAAATTCATGAACAGCCGCTGGAAAGGCTGCTGCAATATAAGTACAGAACATTATGTATATCTAACCTGTGACTCTGTTCATCTTTCCAATTGTTTAGAAGGCGCTCTCTGCTAAGCTGTGGTTATATTTAGGACAGTCACTTCATGAATCATACAATTTTTTGTTAATTTAAAAAGTATATTTATCCAAAAGTGACCAACTGGCCTCGAAAGTACTTCTTTCTTCATTATCATCCTGTTAGTTTTAGATACAGAATTTTTTTTAAAATGCTGCTCTTTAAGTTTGATATATTTTCCAGACCAAGTCTGCCTCTTACAGCTGTAATATTCTTTCTTCTTACAATTCTCAGTACAGATCTAGAATATTTTTTACACTTTGAAAACGAAAATGTTAAAAGAAACTTGTGCATTGTACCCATCACAAACAAAATGTTTTGGAGTGTTCGGGGAAGGTTTTGTTTTTCCTTTTGGGATCGTCCTGCTTTGCATAACTATCAATGCGCAAAGAATTATCCAGCATTATTGCAGTATTTGCAATTCTATCTGGAGTCAAACTTCAGAAATACATTGAAAGAGTGTGTTCCTGTGAGAAATTTAGCTCAAGTTTTAGATTAAACTTGGATAGGATTCAAATTAGCTTTGAAGCTTTCCCTGAACTGAACCTCCAAAAATCTTTTGCTCTTCTACTAGCGGGTTTCAACCTCTCTTAGTTTGCAGAAATGCCTAAACAAATTTAGACCTACTTGGAAATGAGATTCTCTTTTCTTAGGTTTCTCTCAGAGATTCTTTAGGAGTGTGATTAGACTGCCCACCTGAATAATAAACCAACAGCTATAGCTTTGGACCATGAGATATAGGCAATGGAGTCTTCTGCCAGCTGACCACCTCAGAAGGCTGAGAATAGCATGAAAAAAACAGTAGGAATTTGGGTGGACAGACAGTCTACTAGAAAGATTCCTTTTCACAAAGAAAGGGTGCGAATTATTATTCTCTGTACTACATACTATATTATACTTCGAGTGTACAATATAATAAAAGGCGTGGGATGTTAGGCCTCTCACTTCCTACCTCCTTATTCCCAGTATCTATTTTGTGGTAGTTCTGTAACGATTCAGGAGCCCAGTCACCCATCACTTGCGGAGGGCAAAGCATGAAACCACCAGTTGATTCATGAGGATGCCCTTAGAAATGCCAATTGATCAATAGCGATACATGTGGCCAACTTTCGTTCTTCAGTCTGAGACAAGTTTAGGATGATCCATGGAAACTTACGGTAAAAATAACACTCTTCTGTGCTTTGGGAAGATTGCCTGCCTTGCTTTTAAGTAAGCACACACAGCAGGCTAAAACAAGACCACAGCTGTCAGCGCTAGCTCTGCAGATTGGTGAGAGATCATATTCTACTCCTGTTACTTGTTTGCAGACCTTTTTACATGTAAATCAGTGGTCGGCACTGTGTACCTTAATCTCTGAGTCAAAAGAAATAAGTAAGGAGCTGATAGCTTCCCTAATATTTCATTACAAGAGAAAGATATTTCTATAGGAGGTTGCGATGTGTGTTATTGATTTAGGAAGTATTTTTTGGATCTGTTCCAGGCTTTCAGACAAACACACATTTTGGCAGCCTTTAAAAATATGCGTTATGCTTATGACAGACTAGTCTATCACTTTAAATAATATGTATAAGTTCTTTTAAAAACAAATTATTATTTAACCACAAGGACTGCTCTTTCTATAGCTGGTTATAAACATACTTATTAGTAACGGCGCACTTACCTGACAGATTCAAACAGTTCATGCTCAGCCATTCTTGTGCTTCATGTAAATATAATTTCGGGTATAGAATATGCTTATTAAAACTGCATCCTTAAAATACTTATGAAAAAGAGTAGCTACACATCCATTTTTTCAGTGGAGCTTGGCAAATTTTACATTTCCCCCCCTTTCATTATGTCAAATGCAATTATACCCTATTATGGACTAATATCTTCTTAAATTAGATGTATTAAATCATGGTAATATAAGCTTTACTGGAACACACAAAAAAGAATTATGAACTACTCCAGCAAAGAAGAGGTAGCGCTAAAAGACTTTAAAAATGCCCTACCCTTTCACCTTCGACAACCAGGGTTCAATTTCTTGCTTTGATCACAAGTGAAAACAAGTCTGGTGGTCGGAGATGGGTCTGTCAGGAAATCCATGTCACCACTGGCAGTTTCTGCTCGAGAAAGACCTAGAGCTGGAGCAGCAGGTAGCACAGACATTGAAAATGTTTTGGGTGGGGAAGCTAAGATTTATTTAATCCATACTAAGCTTCCTTAGGGGAAAAAATGGCTTTTTATTACACATTGATAAAAGGTTTTAATTTTTTTTAGTTCTTTATAATTGATCTGACAGTTTCCCACCAACTCTAGAATTTGCGGTACATAAAAAGTAAGTAAAAACTGAGAAGGAAACACCAAACTTTGATATCTGTGGATTGGATAAAAAGTAGTCTTCACTGTGTTCAAATTGCCACTGGGACTGATTTAAGAGCTTAACTTTTCTACGAGTTTAGCTGTTCTCCCACACACTTCCCCCCCCCCCCCAAATAATTCATTACCAATTGTTATTCTCTGCCTTTGCAATTAATCAGCTTTGTAAAGTGCTTCATTTGGTGTGTTCGTATTGTTTAAATAAATCTGCAAACACTAACCTTGTCACGTTCAGGGGTCGAGTGTGGGAATGAATCTTTAGAGTACAGAGGGTAAAATACTTCAAGGCGTACCCACAAGAGATTTCATACGGACAATCGGAATTTATTTTCCAAGTGGATGGTGTACCCAGTGTAAGTGAGCACTGCGGCATGTTTTAAGGTCTCCTTAACCTGTCTGTGCAAATTGCATAAATCACAGCAATAAAGTCTCTCTATTCAACATGCTGGAGCTGAAGAGCACTGACCAGCTTTTGACCTCCTATTCTGGGCCCCAACTGACCCTAACTTAGAAGTTCAGGCGGTCAATAGCAGGTCACCAAGGGCATCTGCAGTCTTGCTTAATTCCAGTTTGATTGTAAGGTTAAATATAAGCTGCACAGGTACCCTTTGCTGCCTTCTTTAAGTCTTCCTGACCACCACAGCACATGTGGCTCTTATGAAGCCACCAAAGAGATGGGGAGCATACGGGGAAGCAGAGGAGGAAAAAAAAATAAAAACCAAGGTTGCTTTCTCGCTGGCCATCTCCAGTTTGGCATAGACCAAGTTGGTCGTTTATCAGTATAATGGATCTACAGACAGCCCTAAACAATTGTCAAACATTCTTTTAAAAGCCATTAGTTTTTCAACTAATATATATCTGGTTTGTGCATTTGTTGAACCCTTCACTTGTCACTGAAAAGGGCCTGTTAAACTAAACAGAGGCCTGATCAGTTTTCAGTGAGCTCTGAGCCTCAGAGTTCACCTGGGTCACCTACAAGATTTATGAGACCCCAGTACCGGCATCCGACTGGAACCGCGAGTCCGGCGGCGAGCCGAGCCTCCCCCCGCACGTCAAGTCCTGCAAGGCTGCCCCGCCATTCCCACCGGCTGCCGGAGAGGCAGCAAAATTGATGACCTGTGCAGATACCAAAGTGGACATCAATAAAAGGAGATGGATGTGAACCATCAGAGTGACATGCCTCGCTGCTGGGGTGGCTGGGGAGAGGGGGGAACAGGTTAAAAAAACACAGGAAAGTTATTTATATAAGCTTCAAGGACAAGGAGTTTGTCACTACTTGCTTGAGAATTTAATCTTAACGTGTTCTTTCTTCTGGTTTCCATCATTCGCCAGCTGACAAAATGATTGTCGAGGTATTGCAACCACAAGATAGCTCTGTCGTGGTCTCAAAATCGTGTTTGCAACGCAAATGTCGATACAGTCACAATAGCAGAAAATCATCAAAAATGCAAAGCTGCCTTTTCCAACACACTGGTAATGTCCTTGGCTTAACAGGACAGGAGCTGAGGTCATCTTGTTTCATATGGGACTTGGAAACTCCAGGCAAATTATTTTGTTGTGTTTGTAGCTACATGACTGTTTTTATGCAGATAGCCAAGCACATGTCACTGGGAGCTCCATTCCTGAAATTCACCTGCGTGAGGGATGTTCCTGCAGCAGGACAAGCAATCGTGGGGCCAGACACTACCTTCACCCAAGGCAACCTCTGCACCCAGATAGATTGAGAACAACGTTGTTTTCTGCAATTACCATCTCTCTGGTTTTAAAACATGCTAAAGAAACCAACAAGGAAATTGTTCTCAAAATTTCTTTCCATTTTATGCTCAAAGTGTTTACTTGCCCTCTGGGACATTTTCTGCATTCTTATGTATTATGTAAATGAGATCTAAATCTAAAATGTGATTTGTGTACTTGGAAGCGTTATGTATTCATCCACATAAGAAGCAATGGCAGATGTTTACGAAGAGCTGCTCTGCTCTCCACACACAGCATTCAACAACCTCCCTTCCTCTAAAATTATGTTCTAAGGTGCAGCAGCTGAAAGATACAAAGGGATGAAAGCAAAAAACGTATACTTAAGATGATGTATTTTTAAGTAGAGTTGACATTAAGCATGACCTAATATCTGAAGAGATTGCAAACTGTTTATTTAAACTGAATTCCTGTTTGTGACAAAAAATTCCTGTCCACCCACACGTTTCAGCTTCCTATCAGTGAAACAAAAATAATAGTTAAAAGCTCAGTAACATCAGTGTAGGTTTCTGTTTATGACATGCTGATACCCCTGATGAAGGACATTACCCTGAAATTTATAGCCGACTGATTTTTTTTCTGGAGCTGGAGGAAAAGGGAATCTAATAGTTACCAGAGATCATCCAAAGGTGATGTAATCAGTTACGTCAGAAGCAAAAGCCATCCCGGGAGTCGGCACGCGTGTGAGGACTCCTTCCCCTTAGGCCAGTCTGCAACCTACCAACACTTTGTGATCACTCATGTTATCTCTGTCCTTATACATGTTGTCTGATGACTGAAATACATGGGTTTGCCAGCAGCAAGGACAAAGTTGGAGGAAATGCTTGAACTTTCTTGTGTTCAAAGAAACAATGAAAAATGGAGTCGTTTCTAAAGGACTTCATATAGCTGAAGATGTGAAGATTTTTTTGAACAATTTCTAAAGGACCTCATATAAGAAAAAATGCAAAAAACTTTTTTTTAACCAATGCAGACAGTAAAAAACACTGGTTTTTTTTAGGTGGTTTACATCACTGACCAACCATGGCTGGATTAATTTTCAACCAAGTCACTCCTGAGAACACATTGTCTTCACTTCTACTTCTTGAGAGGAAAATGTTTTATTTTCAGTAGACCCACTGATTTAAAATTTTAGAGGGTTTGTTGGCCAAATGGGTACAGTTAAGTTTGTCTGGACTGTTGTAATAAAGAGAATAGCATCATTAATTTCTTAAGTTTTTTTTTTATCTTCAGCAAGTTGATACTTAGATGTCAACTGTGTAATCTGGTATTTCTTCATGTCCTCAACTGCCTCTCCAAATATCTGTGTGATGTTAGAGAGCACGTTATGGGTTTGCAAAGGTTAGTTGTATTTCTCTTAGTGAAGTACTAATACTGTGAAGAATTCAAAAGTCCTGGTGGGCTTTGTAACTGCTGCAGGAGTCCCAGACTTTGTTTAAGGTCCAGCCAGAGTTTATAAACTCTGCAGGACCTCACTGACAGTTTACAAGTTCCACAAGATCTCACATGGATTTGACAAACCCTCAGGAGTCTGGGAGGTTTTATAGCCTCCATAGGAGCTCCTGCTGTTTTATAAACCTTGCGGGAGAACTTATGTGGTATATAAATGTATTCAGTAGTCCATCAGGATTTTATAAAATCATCAGGAGCTTTTATTCTTTGTCACATGAATCCCCTTACCTCAGGATTCACAGCCTGAATGTACAAAACAAACTCTCTCTACCCTGACACTTAATGTTTTGTAAGATCACCAAAAAGTCCTTTTCATCACACAGTTGTTGGATACCTTCACCCATCTGGTTCTGCTATGAAAAATCCTAAAGCTCCAACATTTTCATTGGTTTTGAGTGACTCAGATTCCAGTAAAACAGCAGTGCAGAGTGATATAAGTGCATATAGTGGAGAACTTAATGTCAAACTATAGCAATTTACTACAAAACGCAGAATTAAACCAAAATGCCAGTTTTCATACACAAAAGTTAAAACAAATCTGTAAGGAAACTAAGATCAAGTCATTTCATTGTAAGATGTTCACGTTAAAGGGTTATAAAGCCTCTGAGACATGAAAGATTTTTTTTATTTCAATATCATCTGATCCATTCTAAATTTCCTTTAGTTTTAATTTTCTTAAGCAATGAAACATACAGACCTCATGAGAAGCTGCATATATTTGTCTGCATAATTTAGAAATATATAACTGTAAAGGTAAAGCTCACAGTAGAAACCTGTTAAAACATTCACTGAGGAAAAATTCTGCAATAATATGCTAATGAAGGTAAAAGTGTGCTTTCTAGTTTGTATTAATTTTAAGAGGGATTGCTTGTTGCCAAACACAGTAGCAAAACTCTGGCATTTATGAATAAAAAATTTTATGCTCAAATGCCACCTTTTTTCAATCAGAAGGTGCACACCAAGATTGTAAACAGACTTAGAAGAATCTCTGTTCATTATTTTCAGTTTGAGATTCATTGGTGTAGAGGTCACCGCTAAGCCCAGGGTTTCCTTATTTTCATTAAAAGTAAGGTTCCTTCTCATTGTTCATCTATTGCTGCTACATCATGCTATGGCAAATATGCTAAATATGGGAAGAACCACAAGTGATTTTTTTAGTTACGTTTAATACCAGGAGCAATGTGCATTTTCAGATGCATATAACCTCTCATCTAGAGACAGGCAATTTAAGAAACACCACCAATGAATGTACACACGGTACACACACACACATTCCCCTGATGAGATTAGGAATTAACATCTCCAGAGGAGGCATATGATGTCTGTTGATGTGATATCACACCCCACATATATATTTTTAATGCATGTGAAAATACTGCCTTGGGATTTTTTCCTTTCTCTGCAGTCTTCTTATATTGTGCTGAACAAAGATTGCACTGCCATGAGGTTTTTGTTATTATTCCAAATATTCAGTCTTAATAGACAGATATAATTGTATTTTGTGTGGGTGGAGGTGGTGGGGTAGAGGTAATATTGACTTGTTCATTAGCACTAAAACTTTTTAATCTGGCTACCTCACCTTTAGCGACCCTGTGGTTGTCGTTAAGCATGGAGTGAGCAAGATGGATAAAACCAATATTTGGAAATGCATTTTTTTGTTCTTATTCCTGCTTGTCTATTACCGTATGTGGCCTACCAGCCCAGGAGTTAAGCTAGAGAAGACAGGTGCAATTCAAATCCATGAAAGACCTATTTTTTCCTCTACAGATTGGATATTTGTTCCCCACTTCTTGTTGTAGTCATGCATGATATCCTGATGTCATTGGCTTCTGTGTTTTCATAGGCTGTACTCTAGCTGTTACTGAAAAACAGAACTTTTAGGGTCAGTTAATAATGATCCAAACAGCCACAGGACTTCTGAGGACTAGAGAGGTTATATGCGTTTTAGACAAACCAGAAAAGTAAATGCTAGTTCTCTAATGTATCTGCCCTTCTTGTAGCTAGGTCATTTTGGATCACTATAAATTCTGTCAAGAAGGACACTTTGGCAGCTCCGGGAAGAAACCAACAATGTAAATGCATTTACATCTTCTTCCTTTATATCCTCTTATGTATCAATTTTCTTTTTCCTCATCTTTTACTCCTTTCTGGGCATTGTGGCAGTGTTTGTGGAGCCAGATGAGTCTCTGTGTGATGACTAAACAATTTTCTTTTTGGGTTTTTTTAATAATTCAAACTCTTTTTTATATTTAGTACTTTGTTTAAGAATACACGCACGAGTCCCACAATCAGCGTAAGATTTCTACTCTTAATTAAGAGAAATTTGGGGTTTGGTGTGGGGTTTTTTTTTTGCCATTAGGATTGCAGGAAAAAGTTCTGGAAACTTGAACCCAAAAACCGTAATGTACATACAATGCTTTAAATATCATGGGGTTTATGCTGCTTTTCATTATTTTCTGGGACCGAGTGCAAAAGCTTTGTGACTAGCGATATTGCTGTCTTGTCCATGTCTTGTCCTTTAGATTTTTGCCCATAAGCTCTTCTGAGCAGGAATTGTAGTGTTCTTTACACTTCTGTGCCTGGCACACTGGGATTGACAAGATTTGGGGCTCTATCAGCTGCCAACATATACAAGTGAAATAAAAAGAGCTGAAAACAAAACAAAGAGTCTCTTTAACATCTTTCATCCTTTGAGTGAGGGGATTTAGAAGAGAAGAAAAACATTAATTCCTCTGCTTTGTAGCTATTGCACTGGGATAGTGGATAGTGGATAGGCAAAGAATAAGGTCTCTTTCATTTAAATAAATTTTTCTAGTGCTGTAATTAGCTGCTTATCTCACTTTTCTGTTGAAAGGGTAAGTCCACTGGTCACTTTTCATTCTTTTTTGCAATGAATAACACAATGGGTACTGAAAGACAGAGAGGACATCAGTTGCTCCCAGCTAAGCTGGAAAAGTCCAAATGTTGATGTTTGTCAGGTAAAACCTCTAAACCTCTTGACTGTTATCTAGAAGTAGGCAGTACAAATGTAGTGATGATGATGAATCAGCTGTGATTATCCTATTTCACCTGAAACCACCAGGCAGATTTCCTTTCTTGTACCTTTATCGTAAAGTAAATCCTTTTCAAGGGGGCCAGTGACAAGTCTAATGGATAATTTACAATCTACTGAGCTTCTGGATTAAATAACAGTGAGTCTGTAAACCAACAGGCTTCAGAGAAAACACTAGTAATTTGTTTATTGCCCTCTCTCAGTTCCCCAATTACGATTGATCTCCGCTTAGCAGTCTAGTGTTGCTAATTGTTTGGAAAAGAATGAAATGACTTAATCTTTATAGGCATCTTCTAGCCTAGGGTTTGACTTCATAATTCACTGTGTCAATCTCTCTAAAGCAAAGATAAGTGGAGTGCACAGTTACATACTGTACTTTAACAAATACTTAATTCAGAAACAGTAAAGCCTAGACAGTCTCTGCTAAGTGTCTGACAAAACGGTGCCACTGA
Organism: Phalacrocorax carbo; assembly: GCF_963921805.1. NCBI lineage: Eukaryota > Metazoa > Chordata > Aves > Suliformes > Phalacrocoracidae > Phalacrocorax > Phalacrocorax carbo. The sequence continues at coordinate 83,126,105 of NC_087548.1, forward strand.
TGGCATCTGGCTTTATGCCACTGATAGGCAAGCAGGAATAAGCCTAGGAGAGCACTCGTCTGTGCCGCTGTCCTGGCAAAGCTCGCGCTTGAGTCAGAATTTAATCAGCTCTTTATCTCCTTACCGCTTCTAGGGTGTCGATCGCTGCGAGTGTTTAACATGGGGAGGGACCTCTGCAGATGCAATCGCTCCGAAAGGTTTCATGAGCTGTTTCTTAATATTATTTTTAGCTGGAGACTGCTTAGCTACAAACACTTGCATGTGCAGAAAACAAAGGCACTGCGACTTAGGATGATAAGGTTTTAAAATCTTATTTTGGGCATTTTCTGAACTCTTCAGTATTGAAAATTCAGTATTTGAGGATTTCTATTTTCCTGGTGTTGCTGGATCTCTTTTACACTACTATTGCAGTCTGTGGTAATTGCAAGTTGCACCAAAAATGTCAGTGTACACAGGGAGTATAACTCTACAGCTTTGTGGATGGGATATTCATGCAGAAGTCACAAAGTCAGGCACCTGCTCCAGTTCAGGTTGGAAAGAGCTCATGTTGTTGAAAACAGTTTTCATAAAAGTAGAATGGCTTGAGAACAACACACTTTCTTATGTTTTTTAACCTAGTGGTCAGAGCATTCACTTGTGAGTAGGAGATATTGTTCTTCTCGGTAGAAGTAGGAAGATGGAGAGATTAGAAATCCTGCCACTTATATTGATCTGGATGATTTTTCTTCGGTGATATTACCAAAAAAAAAAAAAAAAGAAAAAAAAAAAAGAAAAAAAGAAAGAAAGAAAAACAAAGGCAGCCTGCTATTACTTATGCCTTGTGCATTTTCTTTCAGTAATCTTGCAGTTGGCTTGTCCAAATTGTAGGGTCTTTTTCCAGCATCCCTTAGGAGCAGGATCCAAAACTCTCCCAACACACTGAACGATATGACCGGCATCCTTCTCAGGGCAGTACATGTTATTACTGAAATATTAAGCAAGACGGCATTTTGCCCAATTCCTCCCTTCCAGCCCATAGCTATATTTTAGAATAACCACCAGTAAATCAGAGTTTTATTCTGTGGTTTTGCCCGTATCTCAACAATGTTTTTGCTTTCAAAATTTATTCTGCTTGCTTTCACACCGTTGGAGTCTGACAAAGAATATTACTCTAGTCACTCTTTTCTTGTGTTTGCTGTTCTCCAGTCTTATAGAGCTACTTCTGGCTCAGATCATGGAACAATTAGGTGGCAGGATCAGTTTGCTCCAGAGGTGTGTTTGCATATGTTCTTTCCCAGATTTCAGCTCCCATTTTCTGAGTCAATTTGATTATGTTGTGTGGTATAAGCTAAGGGGCATCAGGAGAAATTATTGTACTTGTCAGAGAAGCAGCAGTGGAGGATCAACAGTCAATAAGAGAAGATCATTAGAACTGATTCAGAGAGGGCCTCTTGGGATAAAATAGTTGGTCAGAGCAGGAAAATCAGTTTGCTCAAGTATGCTGATAACTAAGTGACAGAGCTTTCAACAGGCTGATTAGTAAGGGATACTGGACAAAGGGGACTGCAGCATCATGAAAGGGAATTCTCCTGTTGACCACTGAAAAAAAGAAAGAGGTCAGAGACAGAAAGGCTGGGGAAAGAGGAGGAGGGTGATAGCAGACATGGGAATTTTTTTCTGAAAACTAATAAAAGTTCCAGAGCTTTTATCATTATTTTATGGAAGGAAGCTCAGACAGAGGAGAATGTCTATGTGTCCTGGCTGCGCCTTACTGTAAGACCCAGTGCTCATAAATGTGCTGCTAGGGTGCTGTCAAGGGTTAATGCTGGTCCTGGGGTGGAGTCCTGCTTTGCGTGGGTTAGGATCTGGGTGCAGCAACTGAGGCAGAGAAACCACAGAAAGGCAGTGCTGAAGTCCAACAGAAACAGTAAAAGCACATAAGCTGATGGGCAGTCAGTTCAAATGGACCAGCAGCTCAGTGCATGTCCATCAGGAAAAGCTTGGTTTGGCTTTCGTGACTATTTTCCAGTCACAAGAGATGAACCCATAAAGTAGGTCAACTGGCGCAGAAGCGAGTGTGCGTAGCTCCCAACAATTTCAGTTGGTGAAATGAATATACATACCCAGAGCAAGAGTATAATCTTATGTCACAAGTATATTTGATCTAAAATAAATTGCAGTGAAACTTGCACTAAGGAGGAATTCCAGGAGGCAATATCCTCTCTTAAGACTGCTTCAAAGTATCCTCAAGATTTCTACTACAATTATATCCAGACTTAGTAAAATGCCAACTCCACTTGGCAACTGACTTTTTTTTTTTTAATTCATAGTCCCTGGAGTGCTAGCTTAAGACATCCCTCAGTATACTTCACCTGTCTGAAACACTTTCACGTGTTCAATAGGGCTAAATTAAACTGAAATTACTCTTTTATTATAATCCACAGTACAGCTCTCAGATAATCCCTAAAATAATTCTGAACAAAAATATGCCATCAAACAAGCTTTCTGCATCTGCTCATTACACTCTCTAAAGTCAGCATGCAATATATTTCTAATTCTCTCAATTGTTTTCCTCAGATTTATTCTAATTCTATGCTAATAAGTACGAGTACTAAATTCCTGATGCTTCTGTGGTAAATAATGCATTTAAATCTCAAGTGAAAGGTTTAGATCAGGAAATAAACTGACTATCTGCGATGTAGCAATGGCTGAGGAAAACTTGAAAGGTTGTGGATATGTAAGAATGAATTTCCCCAAATTTATGCTTATAAATTTGAATTTGAAATACTATCAGCTGAATGAAGATGAACCACTTGAAAGCATCACATTCACCAAGACTTCAGACTGGATTCTAGTAGAAGGGGTGAAACGAAAAAATAAAAGGAAATCATCTGCCCTCCAAAACCCACTTTTCTCTTTTTTTGGTGTTATTCACCACCATTTATTGAGTAACAACGAAATATCCTTGATGTTGCTGACAGCCTGGCTTCCCTTCACACTACTACCTGACGCTCAACGTAATGCCTAATTTGTGTCACATCTGAAATTAGAACTAAACCTGTGATCCACAGGCCAAATTCTGTGCCCGCAGGTGGTTCCATCTTCGTACCTGCAGAGTCACTGTGAGATGCTCCCTCTCTTTAAAGTGCCCCTCAGCAGAGCCCGAGCTGGGCACAGACATCGTGTCAACCCCACCGTTAGACGCTCACCGTACTCGAGCTTTGCCCGTCAGCGTGTGCCTGCTGTTATTAAAGGCACTGGCACCAGTGCGGGTCTAGGAGTAACTTTTTTTGCATTTCTTTGGTTTCATGGTTCACGCTGGAGCTAAACACTTCCAGTTCCATTTTCAATTTATTTTAATCTTTACTATTAAAATACTGCTGTTATCGTCTACACACTAATGAGCACACAATACTGAGGAGGGATTCTGACAAAATAATGCTGCTGAGTGCTATGGTTTTTTGTACATTGAGTTTATTAGGTTCAGGTTCTGAATTGTAAGAAGTCTGAAGCAGTATTAAGCGAACACTTTTAGGTGACTGTCTGAGGTATGAAACAATGAAAAACACAATGAATGCCTATTATTCATACAGTCTGAATGCTTCCTAAGGTAACTTAGGTGTTTCCATTTTATTTGTTAGTGCTTTTTGTTTCCTCTCTTAAATACTGCTTAAAAACCACAACTTCAGTCAATCAGTAAACAGGATCATTACTTCTAAGTGTTTCAGATTCTGAATCAAGGGTTTCATTTAATTTTCCAAGTGGAATAATGCATATAGATGAGGATGTCAGATTGCAAATAACCTGTATTAGAATGGCGTGTACAGTGCTTATGGTAAGTAATCAACATTATTGACTTAGCTTAGGGATTTAAAATGCTGAAAAACACTAACAGAATAAATTGATTGGAAGAATGGAGATGTGCATCACCATGTTAAAAATCTGAAATGAGAGTAAAATGATGCAATAGCATTTTATAATTCACAAATATATATGCATAGATATACATATAGGTATATATGGATAATGTCAGTATTATGGATTTAAATTTCCGTAGGGAGAAAAGAAAGCATACTGACTTTGATTTGAATGGTTATGCTGGGATTCATTTGCAATATGTTAAAATACAAATTGTTGGCTACATCATGCCCCTGCTGAACTTTTTCCATTAGTAGTTAATGGCCATCAAGTCTTACTTTTCATAGTTTTGAACACTCTTTATTTTTTCTTCCTCCGATAATCACCATTGTCACACCGGAAACCTCTCCAGAGATAATGACAAAATTCAAATGATTCACTTCTCATTCCAAAGACTGTAGACTTGTATCTGTCAGTGGGAGCATCACCCCATAAGGCGTCGCGATTCCTTGCATTTCAGTTTGAACAGCCGGTGCCGCCATGGTGAAGCGTCCCTCAGCATTTTCATAACGGACCCAGGTTGGAGGTTTTTCTGCAACCCAGAACCTCAGCTCAGAATCGGACTTTTATTCATAGGAGTGCACCAGACTTGTGCCGTAAGCGAGCTTAGCCAGGAAAGATACCGCTGCTTGTAAGGATTTCATTTAATATTTTCAGGAGTAGGTGAATGTGATCCCTGGATTTGTTTGTTGTTTGTCATCCGCAGGACTCAGTGTATCAAAAACAAAGCATGCCAAAGCCCGGTGGTGATATTCCTGCCCATATTGAAAAGCTCTTTAATCCCATGGGTTGTCTTGTTGATTTCATTGGGACTATTTGCTGTGTAAAATGCTAATTGCAAGAAGCATATCATGATCTTGCCCTGAGTGCGTACAGGCTGCCTGCGTAGGAACTCCCCTTCGCAAGTTTTTTCGCTGCAGAGTCACCTTGGGTTGATATCTTGTCAGATCTCATGAAGGCCACATCCGTCCTACCCGGCAGCCTGGTGACACCACCTGGAGGGAAACCCGGCTCCCGCTGCGGCTCCCGAGCGGAGGTGGGTGAACGTCCCCGCGTGGTGATGCCACAGCTGGGCTAGGATAAAAGCAGGCAACGTTTATGTTCCTTAAAGGTCTGCTTTCATTTGTTTTTGGTAGAAGTGAGTTATTAAGCTCCGTGGTCCTCGGCTGACCCAGTCTTACGCTGATCCAGGATCACCGCTGCCCTCCTGAATTGGTGTGCAGAGTTTCTGCTCTTTTTTACCCTGGAGGTCACTATGTTTGTCATGGATAAAGTATTGCCTATCTACCTGTAAATAGGTATAATTTGGAAAGCAGCAGGGGATTTTGTGGGATGAAAAAGGCTGTATAATGGCCCTGTCCTGCAATTGTTCCTTGCAGCTATGCTAGTGGTAAGTAGTAACGGGTCAATGCCTCCCTCTGGTTTTGAAAGCATCAGCAGAAATTTTGCCCGAGCAGAAACTGTGCCATTAGGCCTTTGTGTCAGATGCTTTCTGTACACCTGTTCTATCACACAACGCTCGTGCTGTAATAATAATGTTATATCATTGCTGTTCATCTGAGTTAAGCTACCCTATAAACTGCCCTAGTGAAGTGAATAATCCATTTCCACTGCTTTGCATGGCAGGCATTGTTTATAGTCTAAGCTCACCCAAACATTTACATCTACATGTGCCTGAGTGTGCGTGTGTGGAAATATACATATTAATTACAAATCCCCCTCTGTTAGCCTTGCAAATGAAACCATGTTCAGTAAAGCGCGTGAAAGCTGTGATGCATGAAATACCAGACGTCTTGCTGCCCATGCAACTTAATTTGGTCTTCTAGGGTGTCCAGTGTATCTACTTACCGGTGAAGGGGGAACTTTCTGAAAACTGTACTCAAGTAATTCAATTTTTTTTTTTCAGCTGATAGGCAGAAAAGAACTATGAAGTTTTAAGGACTGTGGTAAGGAGCAATGTTTCCTAACTTCTAAGAGGTTGACTTTCACCTAAATATTGCTTCTAAATCTTTTTTTAAATCACACTGACACATAAGTAGCTTCTTCAAGGGAAAAATCAAGAATAATTTGTGTTTATATCTGAAAAAAAAAAAAAATATATAACAAAATAACCATCCCTACACCTAGACCCAGGCCATCCCTTCATAACTGCAAAAATCTTCCTTTCTTTTACAAGTCAACAAGTGCTCTTGGGCTCCGTTTGTCCTGGAGTTCGTCTTCGGTCAGCAGCTGGCTAAGGGTGCAGTTAGTTGCAAGAAAAGGAAATGAAAACTCGACCGGCCACTGAGCCGGTCAATGGCATTGAAGTACCTTGTCTCATCCTTGCTCAGCCCCTTCCCACGGGGGCTCGCACCCCATACAGGTGACCTGGCAGCTCGCAGACCCTGCCGGGGCAGCTGTGCTGCCTGCAGCTGCCGCCGCACCGCTCTCCACCCCGCTCGCCTTCGGCTGGGTTGGCAGCCAGCTGCGATTTCCTGGGGAACACGAGCGAGTGAAAGGAAATGGCAATTATCAGCTATTCATATGGCAGCAGAACCTGAATGGGATTTCATGGGACAAATAAAAGAGCACTTCTCCCGCCCAGGAGCCTCTGCCGGCTCAAGCCGTGGAGGTTTTAGAGCTACAAGAATCTTTTATAGTGGAAAGCTGGAGCTCCAGCTTCCCCTGTAGCGTTGGGTTTATTTATCACCATTCATTACATTAGATTTAATCAATTCAACTGTCCACCTTTTACTTTTGGGGTTCAGTGCTCCCACGCTGTAGCGAACTTAGCCATTGGTGGCAACCAGGGTTTATTCTGGGGTGTAGAATTGGCCCAGAAAAGGCCAAAGCTTGTTTCCTTTCCGACTGCTTGTTATTGCGTTTTACCCGTTTCAGCTCCAAGTATTAGCGCATCCATTCAGCTTCTAACTAGGATTGCACAATTTAATTCTTCTCCTCTGGGCTATACAGATGACATGCTTCATATAACAGCAGCTTTGAGCGTGTACGTCCTTGTAATATATTTGTAACTGGTGCTTCAGATGATCCGAGTACCAGCACTTCTGATGTTTCAAGCCGCATTTGGGCATTCACCAGGGATCATTTCCCCAGCATGCTGGAAGAGCGCTCCGTGAACCTCCTGCCGTGTTTCCCCAGTTGAGACCAATGTTACTGCTGTTACAGAAGAGCTATGCTTCTGTTAGCAATAACGACTCAGTACATTATGGTGGATTTCGCTTTTTCTCCCAGTTCTGTTTGGAGACTGCCGTGTGGCTCATACCGTCCTCAGGCTGCGCTCCTCGTTGTGGCTTGCACGTCGGCCTCGTCGGGGAAGGTTACGCAGATTTCTATTGCATCATGTCGTCGCTAATTGAGAGGAGAATTTGTATCTTTATAAGGTTTTAACATGGCAAATGTGACTCTGTAGGTGTGTAAAAGTTTGGTATTGGGACCTCGCTCTCTTACGTGTTGGGTCTGCTGCACCCCGAGGACTCTCCCATGCACAACAGTGGGTTTTGCACAACAACATGATGGGAAATGCTAAGGCAATACAGCCTTGAAATTTCACTGAATATGGCATATCTTCATAGAAATTTACATTCCACATTCAGAAGGTATTTATTTTTGCTTATTGGTCATTGTTACTAGGGTTATGTTTATTATTGCCATTCACTGCTGTATGATTTTTATATATTATTTAAATTCACACATGAAGAATGTGCGTGTTCGCAATTTCACATTCTCTCACTTAAATACTTGAGCAGTTTTGAGCTCAGCCAGACTTTTGGGTGCCTTTTTTTTCCCAAGAGATTTGCTCAGACTTATATATCCAGTATTTCAAAAGACTGCAATAAATGAAAGAGAAATGCTGATGCAAGGCCTACTGCATTCCTCTGTTTAAAAAAAAAAAAATCTAAGTTTTTCTTCCTTCCACTATAGCATACTTACAATCTTTAAATATTTTCCAAATAAAAGGGCGAGCACATTGTCACTTATGACCAATATTATAGATGGATACTAAAAGCTGTTTCTGTAATACTGTATTTTCCAACAAAATTTGAAATTTGCAAGAGACCAAATTAATGACTTGCAAATTCGAAGCAAGAAGCAGTAGTGTTATTCAAACCAGGTCCTTTAGCACGGAGCTGGTCACTGGTCCCTTGCCTTTGCAGAACTAGTCACAGAAGACCTGTCCAAAGGCATCTTTGCAGTGTCAGCCTTGGAAGGAGGCCAGAACTGGGGTGGAAAAAATTATGCCCCCCAGTTCCCGAAGCTAGGATTTGATTCACAGTTCACACCACTTCTCCTCATCGCTGACACACCAAAACACATGATTATGGTATTGAATGTGGTGTGATTTTCTTTGAGTTAGCTGGTGCTTGCACCACTTGCCGAAAGAGAGTGACTGCCATCGCCTGTGAAAAAAGGGTTCACCCCCGGCACAGTTTTAATACCAACCTCTCTTCAAGGAACAGGTAGCTTCTTCGTACAGAAACCTCTTCAGGTTTAAGAATTTCCAAAACACAGCCAAGTCTTAAAAATGTTGGAAAGAAAAAGAGTATTCCAAGTACCAATAAATAACTTTACAGAAGGACATGCAAAGGATCTAATTTAGTAACAGACCGCCCTGCAAAATATTAGTCAAGTGCCTGCATAGCCATTAATACTCTTTTAACACAAAGCAATTTCACAGCTTCATTTACTAACCAGAATCTCCCAAGTCTAGTTGGTAATTGTGCTTTTTATGCGTCTCAGTAAATTCCATTTAGTGCTTTTTAGCAGTTTCTTAGCATAAATGCATCGAAAGTTGTTAAATTGGATTAATAGTTTCATATATGATGTATGTTATATATACATTTAAGTGAAGATGTTTCAACTCATCACAGTCTCTTTTATAGTGCACACTTTTTAATTTTTTATTTATTTTTTTCCTCTCCCACTGGCAATTTTTTTGTAATAGATATTTACGTTATATGGTTTATAAATAGGGGCTTGTAGGGGTCGTACAGTTACTTTACACTGTTTTGACCTAGGGCAAGCTTAGTGATAAAACCTTTTCAAGTGGGTTAGAACCTAGATAAATAATTAGAACAGTTGTACACGCTACACATTTTTTTTAATTTACATCTGTATAATTTTGCTTAAAACAGATGCAAAATTGGAGTATTGTGCACTGGCCTCATATTTTAAAACACTCCTTTGGAGCACATTTTCAGAATTATAACCAGATGTTTACTCCAGTCTCTCTTGAGTTCCTTCGTGATGTTTCCTGTAATTTTTTAAGTAAAATCTTGATAAAGACTGAAATTGTTAAATTAGGTATATAGTGCTCAAGTGCTTTCAAATGCTATGGCATTCAGCAGCCAGAGTACGTCAGTCAGACTGGTGGGTGCTTTATGGGAGGACTTTTTAGCCTGCAATTTAGTGACTAGTCAGACAGTACTTGAAAATAGCTAACTGATTAACTGACGTCATCAAGCACCATCCTCATTTATTTTTTTGTGCCGTGTTCCCTGCTTTCCTACTGATAAAAGGCATGAGAGGGGCAGAAGTATAGAATGACATAATTGTGCCTCTTTAAGTCCTTTATGGAGCAGCATGAGAACGCCAACACGGCAGCAGGTCTCGGCACTGGTAAGTAGGGGGTGAACAAATAACCCAAGCCTTGAAGGCAGGAAAGACAGAGGGAGAGAGGTTCCCATTGCAAGCGCCCTACGAGAAGGAGGAGGAATGCAATGGCTCTGATTTGCCTCAGCTCACGCCAGTCCCATCGGTGCCTACCTCTTCATGAATGCGCAATACCAGCCCGTACCCTGCCCTTGACAGCATCTCCTGAGCTCCTGTCCTCAGGGATCCGGGTTATTGACAAAAGAAGGTCAACGAAGCTGCAAACAGAGGAAGGAGTTATCAAGAAGTGAAAAAGCTGAAGGCCTGAATGGAGAAGTTCAGCCGTGAGTCAAGAGGAAGGACTGACGCTGAGAAATACAAGATAGATTCCCAGTAAAAATATATACTTACATATATATATTTATAACATTTACTATCATATTTTGGACCATAGATGGAGACAAGAAGCAAAACCAAAAATGGGGTTTGGATCCCACTGGCATCAGTTTGGATTGATCTGTATCCCGTGTCCTGGCTTCCCCACTTGCAGAGAGGCTCCTATCTTAGCTTCCATGGTATATTTAACATGGACGCCAATGTTTTGAAATACCAGCTCTTTCATAAGGAGGCATAATTGTTAGAATATTATTTAGGTACCTCTCATACACTATTCTAGAAGCTATTATGGAAAGTGTAAACAAATGTGGGAAAAACTCCTTGAAGTGTAAGGTAATTTGTTGTATCCCTACAGTTTTTGCAAGTCCTTCTCCATCTCCAAGGTTGCGGCACAGCAGACATGCCTGTGCTCTCACATTTCTGTGAGTTTCCAGCACTCGCTGCCATTAGGAAGACTCCCTTTATGTTCTGAAAGCTGCTGACAAGACTGGAAACTGATCCATTATAGGGCATAGGTTTCTGAGCACGAGCTACTGCAAGATGTGGCAATTGTAACTTACACATCCTTCTGCAATAAATAAGACTGCTCTTTAAACAACCTGATGTCATCAAAGCATATGCCTTTTGCGTTATTTAATTATCTATGGCAAACAGTTTGGCATAGAAAAATATTCTGCTTGGGAGACATGAGGTGTGGGTGACGAAAAGTAGCATAAAAAGTAAGCTGTAATGGTCAGGGCTGAGCTCACCAAGGTTGGGAGGAGATAGGAAGACCTCACTACTGCCATTTTTCTTCATCAAGGAAGTCTGTACAGTCTGATTTCTTTCATCAAACCAACGTAAGAGTGTCCCGGTAGCTCAGTTCTTGCTTTGGTCTCAATATTTTTGTACAACAAAATGAGACTGTTCACTCCTAAGAAATATCACTGGCTTTGCTCCCAGGGCGAATAGTCCCATTTCTGATGACTGCCATGCACTAATAAAAGTTGAGTGATATTTGTAATCCTTTATTTTCTTTCATTTGAGGGATAGAAGCAATGATTCAATTTTAATCTTCCAGTTTTCCACTTCAGAAAAGGGTTTCCGTCTTTGTTTCAATTCAAAAAGTAGTCTTATTATTTGCATACAGAGCATATTTTATTATGATGTTTTTATCTCTGAAATCTGTAACATTTTATTACCGTACTACGGACAGGTGTTGGTGATGTATTTTTTTTCTTGCGTGCAGCAATACATTATAGGTGGTGTATCTCCTGCGTTAGGAATTATCACTGATAAAATACACAAAACTCACATGAATTGGCACTGAAGACACCGCAAGCTTCATTTTTTGAGTGCAGATTGTCAAGCTATGTGCTCTGCTTCGGGTTATTTTGGTTTTTATTTAAACCTTGTGATTTTTTTTTTTTACTTTGTAGTTAAGGAGGAATTGTAACTGCACGGTCGGGTCCTGTCCAGCTGAAATCAGTGCTTTAGAAACAGAACCACGCTAGGGAAGAGTATGACTCTTCCAGCTTTGGACCTCGCCAGTCGCAGGCCTGTATGGGCAGGCGGACAGGCAGGGAGACCGAAGAACTGATTGTCGGCTACACTGACAGATCTCATCCGTGACTTTTGCAGAGGTTAAGGGAGATTTCTTTTTCTTTTAATAACCACAGCCATTAATTTGGAATTCAAAGTACCGTTGGAATACAAAATCATGACCAACAGAAAAATTGAAGCATATTGTTTCTGTCAACTGAGACGGTTTTTCTTCCATACTATGCTTGACAGTAGTTTATCTCTTTTGCCAGAATGCTGCCAAAAATCTTTTAAGACCTTTCCATTTTTCTTTGTTGGAAGATCATCGTAAGGCTTGGATGGAAGACAGAAATCCTCCCATATGCCCCGTAATATTTAATTTAGGAAAATTCAAGTTCTGACTCTATTTTTGCATTGCTTACTGTCTTGATCAAGCAATCCTACCAGGTTCCAAAATATGATCATCCCAGCACATTAATCAGCTTGACTCAAGTTTGGAGGGTTTTTTTTGTTCCTGTTCAGTTTTAGCTGCATGGTGTCATATTGACAGTACTACAGGTAGCATAAGGGAGCTAATTTAGTTAAACAAAAGTCAAAGAGATAAAGTGGAGGAAATTAAGTCAATTATAGTTTCCTTAGATGAGGAGGAAGAGAGGGAAATATGTTTTCCTGGTTAATAAAATATTGTTCAGTATTTAACTTAAGGTAAAAAAGAAAGAGCAAATAACACTGCCTAGTAGGAAGCAGATTATTTTCTTCTTCTCAAAAAACTATTTATCTATGACAGCTAGCCCCTCTGTTACCTCACAGCGTATTAATAAAGAGATTGCCACCACTTGTTGTTGTGTTTTTTTTAATTAACAGTTGCCGCCTTTTTAGTACAAGGCTTTAAAGAAAGCATTGATCTTTTCATTAACGAGAAACTTATTTTTTCTGTCTGATGTACTTATATTTGTGGAATACATGTTTTATTCTGTCTTACACGTTAAATACTCACATACAGGCAAATCTTGCACCTTGTTCTGACAAAAAAATCATCCATGAGAGTGCTGAAAACTCCTTCTCTCTGACCCCCTGGATCAGGAACGTTTTAGTCAAATGAATATTAGTGTAATGGGAATACAAAAGAGGGTGTGTGTCTGTGCACATTCACTGAAATAAGTGTTAATCTCACTCTCTAAGCAGTGCATGTTGGTATAAAAATCAGAAAATTTTGACTCTTTTACTTAATAGTCCCTTCATTTATTCCTGAAGGGTTTTTCTCGCTAACCTGCTTTCACCTGTGACAGCCACAGGTAAATCTCAGATTAAAATTTCTGCTCCAATCTAAAATGGATCCTTTCAAATATTGCCCAAGGCTGCTTAGGTTATGAATTTTGTGGTATGTTAGGATACTCTTCAGCGATAAGAAAAGAGCAGAGATTAGATATGTTCCAAACGGTGTATATGTTCTCTCTTTCAAACAGCTGAGAGAAGCAGTCTTTAAAGGAATGTTTCAATCTTTTTTTTTTCCCCTGAATTGATATGTGGTGTATTTCTTTCTTACACAAGGTGACAACATGTGTGAGATGTAAAGACTAGTTTGCTCAGGCAATTACCCCTTGTTGATAGCAGATTATTTCCTCTGGCAAACTTGAAAATAACTTGTTGGTGTATAAGTTACTGCTGTTCTGGGGATGCAGTAATTTACTCTCCTGTCTGTTTTATGAGCACATTTATTTTAATCAGTAGAGTTTGGAATGGCTCTTTTTCATCTAACTCCATTTCTTTTGGAGTTATGCACCCTCTTATAATGTAACAAAGGAGAGTGCATTTGCACACACAGGAGAAAAAGAGATTTGATGTATTGCAGAAGAGCATTCCTTATATAGGAAATCATATCCCATGCTCTTTTTCCGTGTAAAGAATGTAGCATCCATTTTCTACAGCAGTGGCCCAAATTATTTTTCTGAATAAGGCGATGTTTCACCTCAGTGAGTTACCAGACATTATCACTCACAGCTGAGAACAGTGTTTCAGAAAACAGTGATCACATACAACTGGGCTATGGAATCGTGCCACAGAAAATCAAGACTTGATTTCTTTTGGGCTGTTTGCTTATTTTTGGGTTTTTTTTTTTTTCTTTTTTTATTTTAAAAGCTTAAAATCAAATATGCATTTTATAAAGTATTTAATGAACGGGATGTTTTGCAGAGAAGATCACATACCGTAAACGAAAAGATACCTGTCAGACAAAATGATTATTGTACACCTGAACATGAAAACAGAAATGAAAGTGAAAATTAAACCCCCTTAGCTGGAGAGCTGTCTAAATGTAGCGATATTTAGAATTTGACTCTACTGTCTAAACCTCAAGACTCATTTCACTGAAGTATGTGGAGCTATTATTTCCATGGCAAGGTACTATTTCAGCTGAGTGTAGCAAACACTGGCCTAAATATGAAGTAAAAATCAACCCCGTAATAGTTTGCATAGCCTGGGCCAATATACAGTTATAACATCATTGATAAAATATTAACACCAAAACTATCACAGTACCTAGTTAAAATACATTAATAATTGAAAACATTGCCAAACAACCATGTTTTTAGTTCCTGCTTAAAAATTAAGAGCCTTCCTTGATGCATGTGAATAGCCCACATTAAAATTAATAGTACTTTTGTGAACATTATAGCTTTTTAGAATAGGGAATAAGCATTATCACATAGTCCATGGGGCAACTATTGCTAAATATTAACCTTTTTAGTAACCTTGCCACGTCTGCGGACTCTCAGACTTTTTCTATTTATCTCACCTGAGTTATATTTTGTTTGCTTAGTGCTGTCATCACTTCTGCTGATATTCCTTTTCGTTCTGTTGAACAAAATCAGAATTTTTCTGCATGGCATGCTTAGAAAACAAGTGCTAAAGCAAGCTTTGCGTCCCTGTCCCTGCGCGCTCTGGTGAAGTATACTGTGCCCTTAATCTGTTTTGTTTGCAGAAGTTACATTTATTTTCCTGTGATATGTGGCGTTCTTCTGAGATCTATTATGGTCAATTCATGATTCAATAGTCATATGCTGTACACTGGAGATACGATTAGTTCCCATAATTTGTCTTTCTCTCCATAACGCTGCTGATGCATGTCCTCCATTACTGGTTTGTCCTGATTCTAAGAAGAAAAAATTTAGGTCTGTGAGTATTTCTATTTATATCCCTTCTTGTCGGTAAGAATACTAGCTATTTCCCTGTCAGAAAATGACCTGTTGATATTTGTTGGCTCCATGCAATGTCAGCTGCCTAATTTAATTAAAGGGTTCTGCATTTTTCTCCTAAGAATTCACGTGCAGGGGTGTTGCGAACGATTTCTGATGAAAAGCGATTGCGGGAATTTTTTGAGATTCAAAATAGTTGCACGCATTTTTTTCTAATCTTCCTCTATATTTCAACATTATGGTCTGTGCTAGAACAGCCAGGCAGAAGTGCCAAAATATCAGAAGACGAGGAGCCGTCATGGTTGTGGCATAATCAAGGCTGGAAAATAATAGAAATATACCATGCAAAGATGTTATCGTTTCTCAGCACATTGTTGAGAATTAAGAAATTTGAACTGACCGTACAAGGCCTACAAAGCCATCCAAAGGCACTTTGATATTAACATAAGACCAGGAGAGTTTGAAATAGTGAAGAAAATCTTGCAGGAACTCATACATTTCCTATGCATTCATGTCAGAGGTGCAAAAGGGAGGGGTAAATGCTAGAATAAAAAGACAGTTCTCATGGACATTATTTCTGAAATATCAAAAGGAAAACCAGGTAAATGCTATCAGCAGGAAACAGAGCTGCTTTCTGCAGCCGGCACGGCACTGAAATGGCAGCTCACAGCTGAAAGGCAAATTGGTGTCAGGCTGAAACCAAGGAAGACCGGACTTTGAAGAAGAGTGACTGCCAAGTATAATCGACATTCCCGTCACAGAGAGGGCAATGTGTGGTGATAAACCACAAAAACTATTTATCACATCGAAATCCATGTGAAGTTCAATAGGAAAACTGAAATCTTCTGGAGTCGGTTCTGTCTGAGAAGGACTTGAGACGCTCTTGTGACGGACTGCTTCACCAAGGACACTAAACAGGGGCTATAACTGCAGATTTGAAACAGACAAACAGCAGAAAAAACATCCTTCAGAACTGTTGATGTACTTCAATTTTTAAAGATTATTTTCTGGTCTGCTATAGGCCGTATATACCTCTTTCTGACTAAACTCCATGGGAAGGTAAGCACACCCATTGTGTACTTCTGCAACCCTTGAAAAGTTTGATACATCATTCCCTTCAGACCAGAAGGCTGATGCCTGTGGAAAGAAGGCAGCTAGCATTTTTAATATAGCACGGTGCCCCCATTAACACACATGATCCCTCTTTGAGCCGCACGTTCAACTGCGCTCAATCCAACCGCCAGGTAGGCCTTCAGGACCAGAGGTGAGAGCTCACCTCATGATCTTTTTGCCACCCCTGACTTGTTCAAAGCCTCTGAGAAAGACAGAGCTGACAGACGGGAACTCCTGCTCATCAGAGCAGCGGTGGCTTACAGTGGAGGTCACACAAGATGTTTGCAGCATGATGTTATGGAAGCATGACGCAGCGAAACAGCTTTTCCAGTAACGTGCCTACTTGAGCGGAGCGAAACTTCCACATAATCGTTTGTCACACACTGAACAAAGCCCTTTTTCAATGGTGGGGAACCAGCCTTCCCGAATACAAGAGGGCTTTTTCCTGTCCTTCTGTGTATGAATATGCTAGTATGTCTTTAAATTGTTTGTGAGCCCTCTAGCTGTGCATTCAGTGCTGTAGGCAAGAGACAGCCAGAGTACAAGACTAACTAGGGCCTGAACATTTGTGAATAACCCATCAAAGACATTTATTTGAAGCCTACTCAGCTGATGTGGTTTCCTCGCATTCAGTAAAGGCACAAAGGATGCAACATTTCCTTACTGATGCATATTGAGTAAGACAGACAATCGCCTTGTCTTCTTTCAGTAAAAAAGTGAATAGATCTCTGACGCAGCAATTTCAAACATTTTTTCATGTATATGAGTAACAGTGCAACGCTGGGTGCGGTTGCAGTTCACACAATATTTAAAATAGTATTTTTGTACCTCTTTGTGTGATACTTTCTTAAGGTTCTGTACCCTGGGGGACCTGGATCACTGGGAAACAAATAAAAGCAGCAAAACCAAAGACCTCTCTGTATGAGCATTTTACAAATCGGTGATGGATTTTACACTTTCTTGCTATGTGCCAGACAGGAGAGAATGGGCCAGCATGGGAGTCCACAAGCAAGTCGGCAAAACTGCAAATGGAAGATGAGTACGGAACTGGCGAAGCAGTGAGGTCCAGGGCTGGGTGAAAGACTCGATGTAACCACGGTGTCTGAAAGGAGAAGACTTTTTCTTTTTCTTGAAACACTTACAAACTAGATAGAAGGGATTCGAGTCCTCTTTTTCTTGTTTTCACTAGTCAAATACCCATTAACCAGTTTGTTTCCAAGAAAAACTTCGTTTAGTTTTGTCTCCAACATGGGACCACCTACCACTGTGAACATTGCTACTGCTGCCATAGACCCTGCCATCACTGGAGCACCAGAGAATCTTCCATTTCATCTACAAGGAAGCATTTAACCTCAAAGTGTCAAGCACACTTCATTTCTGTAAGCAGATGAGTGTAGATTTCAGTAGACTTAAAAGAGCAACTTCTAGGTATCACTGAGAGGACAACATTAAAGCTTGTCCTCTTTGCATTTCTGTTTACAGATGTGTGTCTTCTGTCAGTAGCCTATTTGTACCTTGCAAACCTTCAGCAGACTCAGCGCCTGACCACTCTGAACAGCTCTTAAAATCCTTCCAAGAGCAGATCCTTAGAGGAAGCTAAATGCGTTTGCTGAGTTCTTGAAGACTCCAGAGAGATCAGTGCTGGTAGCTGGCAATTTGAGATTAAATGCTGCTCAGAGATACGGTGTAAAAAACCCCCTTGTTTTTATTTTGAGAAGTCAGAAGTGTTCACAGGCAGTTAGCCTCACCAATAAACCTAAAACACAGAATGGTATCAAAACACAGTCTCACCTGGAAAAAAATAAACTGGAATCACTATTGGGTCAAAACTGTCCTTTGGACTAGCAAGAATATTTCAAGAAGACTAAAGAAGGTAGGAAAATATCAGACTGGTGGGGGGAACTGAACTGGTTTGCAGGAATACTTTCTCTGGCGCTTAGAAGTTAGGTTTTTTGGAACTGCTGTACTTCAGACCCACCCAAAGAGAGTACTTAACCCTCCTCTTGCCTCCTGCCTGGGAACAGCCATACTGGCGACAACTGGCAGTGCTTGGCTCTGGGGACCTATCGGTAAAGGGGAGCTGTGGCCAAAGTTAGCATGGAATCAGGATTTTAAGTACTTTTAAGGATTTTCATCAAAGATGTAAACAATCTTCTCATGGTCTCCCTCGGCTCCTTACAAATAAAGTGTTTTAAATCTTCCATGCATGAATATTTCGGCTTTTCAGTGCCTACTATTACCTGTGGCTCAGGTTCTTTGAAGTCTCAATTGACTTTTTAGTTATTTCTCATAAAGCATTCATAGACAAGTGTTTCCCAGTGTTTGAAGCTGATGCAGGAGAGTGATGGTGAACACCCACTTCCACTCGCAAGCACCACTGCCTATTGGATTGGGATGATGCTAAATGGGACTTTGTTTCTCTGTCGATGATTTGCTGTGTGTTGTTCTTCAAGCCATTTTACTCTGGCCTTCTGTGCGCCGCACCCATCCAGACCAGAAAGTTATTATAGCATCTGCAGCAAGTGTTTTGCTAGGCGTTGCTTTAGATGCTCCAGCTTGGGGGGGTGCAAGCACAAAACAAGTCAGTCTTCCTAGATTTCTTGGTGTGTTTGATGTAATTATGGCTATGGAATAATAGGTTATTTGTGAATATTGTACCCATGCTTGTGCACTAATATAAAAACACATACGCAGCATATGTATTTTATACATGCAAATTTATGTATAAGTACAGATTTCTAACTCTGTGTTTATTTATGTAGCTGTATATATACGTGCAATTAGTCCCACTGTATTGGAAATTCAAGTAACCTTTGTGTAATATACAAGAAATTAAAGCAAATATCATTCTACTCTGCGTAGTTCTCTTACCCTTTCAAAACAAGCCTCATGAAGGCAATACTTAGCTAATTAATTATGTTTTGTCCTTGTTGCCAGTTTTAACCTACAGCATTGTCTTAGGCGGTATACCAAGACCAGAAAGATAATGACAGATGCATTGTGACGTTCCCAGTGCAAATCATGTTACAGTCCTCCTAGTACTAATTTTGCCAGCCAAAGCAAAGGTGATGTTTCTAAATAATAGCTAAACAAAACCATTATAGCACATTACTAGCAGGTATGGAGGGCTCCTATGGCTCATTTATAACAATGCGAAGCCGCAGAGCTGTTATCTTTATCAGAACGATTTTCTCTGGTTTGTGATTTGTGACACCAGCAAACAACCAATCCTGCGCACAGCCCCGGCACCAGCAGCAGTTTGGGATCAATGTGGGTGTTAATGACATTGTGAGTAGATAAATACAGGGGCAGGAATCCAAATCCCACAACGGCCCTCTTGCAGTTAATGCCATCTCTGCAAATGGCATATTCTTGACGCGAGTCCAGGAGCTGTGGTCACAAGATGAACTTTCCTTGACTTTGCGATGCATTAACATCCAGCGCACCCAGGGATCCGCAGCCCTTGCTTATGAATCACTCAGAGGCCCCGACGTGTATTTTTCTGAATAAGTGTCAGCAAACGCGTTCTGCCCGTGCTAAAGAGTACAATTGTTTAACACTTCGTCAGGCAGTTACCATGGGTTGTATCAACACACGAGGATGTGTCTTTTATAATTTAGTTGGAATGGATTTTTGACCCATGAATCAATGAGCGGGCTGCCGACCGAGTAGTATTTGCTTCCTGAAAGGCTGTATGATATCAGCAAGGTCAGATTACTGTCATTTTTTTTTTTTAATCAGAAAAAAAAAATACTTAAGGGGCATTTAACATATTTTGACAAGGTGACCCACAATTATCCATTAGTGTTGTATTTGTCTAAGCCCCTCTGCATTGATATGCAAGGACCATGTAATAGTTCATTGATGTCCCACTTGGGGGTGGGGAATAAGGCAAGTGGGACTCCTCCAAGGTCTTTCACAGCCAGAATGCATCTAGCTATTGCCATATTGATTAAACATTTGGATAGTTAATCAACACAGCTAAGCCCTTTTAACCTGCCGTGTGTTGTATATAACAAAAAAAGAAAAAAAGCCATGAGGATGCAATTTTTATTTTCAATTTTAAAATAAAAACATACGCCTGCCTACTCAGGTAGGCAATAATGGCATAGAAGATACTGTGAGTTAGACACTGTCCCTGATGCAGATACCAAGCTGCAATTCAACCTTGAGGTGTTAGGCAGAGGCAGAGTTGTCCTAATTCCTGCAAGTTTTATCTGGAGCGATGATAAACTGCACGTTCACTGAAGAAGGCAACATTTTTACTTTTTTCCTGCACTGGAGAGAAGCTAAAGCTAAATTCCAAGTCCTTCAGTTGCTAAGGGGTTTATTCAGTTCAGCCACACCTGTGAGACAAAGTGTTTTGACAGGTGGAGAGAGATCCACTTGCGACGTGTAGAACTCACGAAATTATATCAGAAATCTTTTGTTATTTACATGAATTCTTGCAGGGATGTATGGGAGAGAAGCCCAAAACAAATACCGGATACCTGGAATGGTATTTGGAGCCATGTCCCTGCTATCTCTGCTGCCTTCACTGCATGACCTCCAAAGCATCGGAAGCAGAGAGGTGTATTCTCAGCTGCAGTGCAGTCTTATAATTGCACTGGCTTCAAAGGGTCCGGAGGATTTACACCAGCTGGAGATAAGACAAGAGGGGCTTTTGACACCTGGGAGAGCCTGCAAAGCACTCCCCTTGTTTGTTACTGGCTCTCTGTGAGATGAGAAATAGTCTGACTTGAGCCAGCTGTGGATAACGCCAGCTGGTGAACAGCTTGCCTGAGAGGGAGGATCACAGGTTCCTTTCCAGCCTGCACGGTGTTTATAGCATCATGTCCGTGAACCTGCCCGTTGCATTAAGGATTTATTGCAATTGTAAGTGCCAGCTCCCACTTCTCATTAACCACCATTTCAAAGTAGCTCATACCTCTGCAGATAAACTCAGCTCGGGGTTTGCATTCAGGGGGTTCACTTCTTCGCACACGTGAAGGTTGCCCTCAGTTTGAATACAAAGGATGTAGCACCAGAGGCTCTGCAGATGGACTTGACTGAAAGAAAGGTTAATAGAGTAGCAGGGCAGAGCAAAACTGCAAAATAAATAAGTAAAGGTACTGCTACAAGTCTACTTAAACGATTTTAACTGAGAAGCTGAGTAAATGGTCTTATATTACATTATATATTAAGCACTAATGTGTAACTCTACAGAGTAAGTGTCGTATAATGCACTAGTTCAATTGGAATAATTTGCATAGAAAAGTACTTGGGAAAGAGTGAGAAAAAAACCCAGCTGTTTGATTCCTGTGGTCTGCCTATGGCAATACTGTTTTGGATGTGTGGCTAATCTCTGTGCCATGGACAGACTAAGCCCGGATAGACTTGGGTCGTAATTTTCTCTCCATACAACACATTATAAGAAATTAATTGCCCAAATGTAATGCTTGCGTGTGTTCTGAGCGTATGTGGAAGGACTTGTGTGACTTGAAAAAACAGGTATCTTGTTGGCGGGCAGTGTTGGCCGTGTTAATAGAACTGAATTTCTGAGAGCGCCCGCTGATCTGAACTTTGACCAGCAGCTGATCTACGCATTTGTTTACTTAGCAGAAGATCTTCAACTTCTCTCCAGTTAAGTTACCTTCTAAGAATTATTAGACAATTTCTAGATGGGGACTGAAAATTACCCAAAACCCAATCTGTGTTTGCGGAGTCAAACACAGAGGACAAAACTGTTCTCCTCTGCTCTGTGTCTTCCCTTCCTCTTCACTACTTACTCTAGTACTTTTATCACAGGTGTGTATCTTGCCCTCTGTGCTTGCCAATGTTAAGTGAGGAGAACATTTCTATAAACTTGCCCAGTAAAGTTCTGTAAAGTTCAGTGTTGCCCAAACCAAGTACAAGTAAGAATTATAGGAAATATTCCAGTAATAATCCTGTAAATTATTCTCATTCTAACTATGGATTGACAAGCTGTTTCCAGAACTCAAGGCGTGAATCATCTAGACAAGAGTTTTTAAAAATAATTTATTAAACAATTTACTTCAATCTCTGATCTTTGTGCTCCTCCATTATTTCTCAGTCAAATGGTTGTGAAAAATAGTTAAATGCAGTTTGTGATATATCTGGACACAAATGAAACTGAAGAAAAAGAAGCAGAATGATCATAGAATCACAGAATCATTCAGGTTGGAAAAGACCTCTAGGATCATCAAGTCCAACCCCAACCCAACACTACCATGTCTCCCAAACCATGCCCTGAAGTGCCACGTCTACATGTTTTTTAAATACCTCCAGGGACGGTGACTCCCCCACCTCTCTGGGCAGCCTGTGCCAGGGCCTGACCCCTCTGGCAGGGAAGGCATTTCCCTCACACCCAACCTAAACCTCCCCTGACGCAGCCTGAGGCCGTTCCCTCTCGTCCTGTCACTGGTGACTTGGGAGCAGAGACCAGCCCCCCCCTCACTCCAGCCCCTCTCAGGCAGCTGCAGAGGGCGAGAAGGTACTTGAATAAAAACCAATGAGTGTGTTGAAATTATTTATTCTGAGATTTGGGTTCCAGCCAGTGTCATTCACCTCCTGAACAACATGAAAGTTGGTGGTGGCTCCTTAAAACTACCTGGAACTCTATAGAAACAAACTTCCTCTGAAACAGAGGTCCTGCTGGATTGGTGGCTGTTACAGAACACCAAATTCATACAGCTTAAGCTGTCAAGTGTCACATACTTAACACTGGGAGTCATAATAAGGTAGTTAAATTATGTAATTTACTAAAGAAAAAAAAAAAATCCCGAAGTAAATGTACAAAACAGTAAGTGAGGGTAATTAATCCAATTGTTTTCATCTGCCTTTACTCCATTGCCAGGGGTGGTGGGAAGCTGCAGAGCAGTGTCCAGCGTCCAGGAGGAACCCACTGACACCCACACCTACCCCGACTTCAAAAGGTTTCCTGCACTCACACCAGCACTGAATTTTGGCTCTACAGCCTTCCAGAGCTGCCATCCGTTTCTGTTATTTACAAGAAAGTTGCCTTTTCTGAATTTTGGCTAACTTTTAAAACATCTTTGCTGTGAAGAATCATCGGTGCTCCATCCTGATGCTGGAGATGAATGCACTGAAGACTCTTACAGCTCCGTATTCCCAGTGCATTCAGACCAGAAATAAGATAAAAGGACTTTGGTTCCATCACTTTCCTCCCCCTTTTAACAGAATTTATCCAACAACCGCCACAATCTTTGGAATATATTGGTACATTGTCTAATTTCCTATAGCTGAACCAATCAAAAATTATAAATTAAATTAATCGTGTGTTCCATCACATTAAGAAGTATATTTCAGGGGAAAGTGAGACCGTTTTGAAATAGTGTAACATTATGGAACGGCAGTGAGAAACAGAATGAAAAAGGAAAAAGAAATAACGTCATCAATATTACATCTTTTAATTCACAGTTAATGCATTTGTTTTCTGAACTGGTGGACTACAAATGTCAAATCAACCAGTTTTAATTAAAAGTCATATTGCTCTCTATCTTACACAGAAGACCAGTGTTAACTTCCCCATTTATTTTGCAGTTTCCAGTTATTTAAATAACATACTGTCATTTAAGATTGTATTAGAATATTCAAAAAATACCTCAAATCAAAATCCTTTCAGTAGTTTGCAAATGGCAAAAATGTTTTCCAAATTCGCTTGTGGGTTTTTTTTTCTTTAAGGGAACCAATGATTCTTTTAACAGTTAGTTACTGAGTTTTCCCTGCCTTGTGAAATGAAAATACATCTCTGCTTCCCATTTTTCACAGATAGATTGTACTCTCTCATTCACAACTTGCCCGTGGCAACGTTCTGTATTTTAATCAGTAGTGAAAAGAGAGGGATGGTAAGAAAAGTTTTGCGTAACAAGTTTTACTAATAGAAGGATCTTCACTCATGATCACCTGTAAATAGTTTAATAAAGACGTTTCTGCTGATAACATTGTTGTCAGTGAGAGCGGTTGGTTCTCATGGTAGTTTAGAGGAATCTTAGAGGAAAGCGCGCTTCGCACCATGCAGAATCTCAGGGGCTGCTGGTGAAATCTATGAAATAACAGGCTTTTACTAAATGTACATAAGTCAGTATTAGGGGGTGTGACTGGCGGTCAGCCAGTATCACCAGTATAAAGATCAATGTTGCCTTAACTCTGTCCCAGACTAATTAAAATTAGGTTACTTTCTTTTTTTCTTTTTTTTTTGCTGTCTTTGCACATGCAACATTTTGCGAAAGTATCCTCCAGCCCTAACAACTCTGTTCAGATCTTTCAAGTAATTATTGCCAGAAATGCAGAGAAAATAGTCTGGTGAAACGGTGTGGGAAGAAGAGGATGTTGAGTAAGGCGGGCTGGCATAGTCTGAGGAGTTTGGTACTTTCGTCAGTGGTAAAATCTGTGCCTCTAATGGACAAACAGGGATAAGGATCCTTAGAGGGCTTTTAATTTTTCACAGTGCTGCGGATCTGTGTCTGGTACGTGATGCGCAGTAAATCCGACTTCTTAGCACAAAAAAAAAAAAAAGAGGACTTTCTGTGTACTATTTTATGGAAGTGATGAGCATTATGACTATATAATTCAGGTGTGTTTGTGAACGTATATATGCAGAGATGTAATATGTGTGGGTGTTTGTACATTAGAGAGCATTAACCTTTAAATCAGTCCGTGATTTTATACATACCGTATATCAGAGTTATTAGAAGCATAGCTCCCAAAAATCCCTCTACCATTACTCCTACAGTAGTAAAATGAAGTTCTCTGGAAAACAATGACAAATGATTTATACTACCCAAAGATAAAACTGAAAACAAAGGATTAACTATGCTGCGTAAATTATAATTATAGTTGTAATTGGTTAAAATGAATGTGTAATAAAAACCTGAAAGGATGTGTAAACAGAAAGTGAATTTCAGTGATGAATCAATAGATGATGATGTATTCATAATTCCATTTTCCTTTTTTCTTCTAATTATAAGTGGCAAAGAATCATCTAATATTAATAAGGTATGCATAATGCAAATTCTGTTTTTAAAGTTGGAATCTTTTTTATGACTGGATTAAGAGAAAATGTTTCACAAATATTTGTTTGCATTTTTAATGTTTGGTAACTCTAATTCCTTACTCGAAATAAAAGTTTAATGCTCAAGATACTTCACGGTCACAGGTGAAAAAGTATAACTGGAAAACAAGGGAAAAACACCACATTTTCATTTATGGGCTCTGGCTACTTGGAAAGCAGTTATTCAGTAGAAAACTGTTCCCCAACTTCTTCCCCTGGTCCAAAGGCTGCCGCGTCTGTATAAAAGCAATCGAGTCTGGAAAGTAACTGCTTCCCAACACCTCCGTTTCACAGCTCGGCTAATTAACGGGGACCACCCTAAGCTTTGGATTACCTAAACGGGCCATGCCATCAGCCGCTGGAGGTGAGCACCCTTTCTACTGGAGCAAGCCAGAGCTCGCTGGAGGCTCTCGGGAGCTCTGGGCCACCCCGGCGAAATGACATGCCCCGATGCGCCCGGCGGGATGCGCCAATGGCCCAACACCAACCTGCTACGAAATTAACACGCCACTTTTCAATTTTGAATCGTACTATTTCACAGCACTTATTGGCGTGCGCTGCGCAAGCACCACATCAGAGGTCATGAGCGCCGCGCGCTGGAGGACGAACCCCCGCACACGGGAAACACCGTCTCCGCTCCCACGGGATTACAGATTTAGCACCTGTTGGGAGGGAGCAAGGAAATGAACAAAGGGAGGAGAGGGGACCGTTAGTTGTCTTCAGGAAAAAAAGTTGTATTTTTAGCATCATAAACATGGTCTCAGCCTAATGGCGTGTGCAATAACATCACTTCTGTAGCTGCTTTTTGGCGTATTGTTCTGAAATTTTCCTTGCGAGTAACTAATTTGTGTGCGCGAACGTGCAGTCAGCTAAACGCCGAGTGTATGGCTGCGAAATTGTCTGTATGGCAAGGCATAAAAAATTAATCATTTAAGTATCTTTTGTGAAAAATATCATCATCGTTATTGAACACTAGGAAGCTATTTGTATGAACATATTTTAAATTGGCAAGTCATTGATTTCTATTTAATGCTCTTTGCCACTGTCTATGAAGTAAAGGAGTTTTATATGGCTCCAGAAGTGGAAAGATTTATATAATAATCATTAAAGGAATGCGCGAATGTCAGTTTAGAGACTAGTATTCAAACATTTGTCTTTTGGAGTTTTTTTCCCTAATACGAACTTCTATTAACTCAGGAAAAACAGCTAGCGATACGAGAATGTTGTTGAACCTCTGAATATCTTTCATTTTATCGCTTTTAATGCATCTTTAATATTTAACATTCATCTTATTATAGACAGAAGTCGTGAGATGCATGCACGGTTTCCACACAGTTTTAAAGTTCAATGCACAGTCACAATTCTGAGGGGAGATTTCACACATTTATGAAAAATAAGGCATTTTTGCAGTAAAGTTGCAAAGTGTGAAAGAATTCTTGTTTTATCTGCCTTACTTATCGTGTTTATGAGTTATTTTGCCTGGAAGTAAATTGACAAGTTGTCAATGAACAATAGACACTGCTTCAGCTAGGCTTTTCACAGGTTCGGATGCCTTTGGGCAAAAGGGCTAAATCTGTAGTTTGCAATCTAGCATATGGAGCACTGAAAAAAGTGGCAATGGGGTGAGAGACATTTACCGAGAAATTCATGTGGCTGCTGATCTCTAACCAACCCATTTGGTCTGGGTTTATGAATTCATGTATAAGAGCTCTACCCTTGCAGTTAGAGAAGGGGATTTCGGTTTACCTATAATGACCCAGTTCCATTTATTCCTGCAGTACTGCTGATCTGCTCTGTCAAAATAAATACTTTTATTTTTCACCACGAGCAATGGCACGTGCATCTTTAATAATAAGGCTCCTTTTAAACCAGTCTCATGTATGGTTTCTGCATATCCCTGCTTTTTGTTACAAGAACTCCTCTATAATCCTCTAATTAACACGATTCTTGATAGCTTTATCCCTACCCTCATTATAAGCGCACCCTCTTGAGGTGTCAAGCATGTTGTACACTTTGCAATGAGATAAAGATGATTTCAAATTCGCATACTGTAGTAGGAGAAACATCATTCTCATTTCCTTTACGTGGTGTTGTATCTGTCAAGAGACCTTAATGCACAGGGGTGAAAAATGTGATGCCAAATGCCTTTCCATTTCCCAGATATTCTTTAAAAGAATGAGGGGAGAGCTTAGGATTTCCCTCTTTATTGTGCTGGGAGGTATCTTATCTTTAATATCCACCATCTCCTGACTTTTCTGACTCTGAAGCTATTAAAGTGCAGAACCCACAAAAAACATTGTATTTGCCCGGCCAGAGGCAAACTCACATTAGTTTAGATTTTTGCTACCCGTGCACTCAATGGAGCATTCTTAAAATGAGCTGTGAGAAATGTTGAACTCTTTTGCTAGGAAATATTTATGCAGCTATGTAGTTTAGGAGCATTACAGTTGGCAATTAGCATAAGAAATAATACTATGAGCAGTAAAAGTGATGATAAATGACTGATGAAAGGACACTAAATTAGACTGGTTACCACACTTAATTAAGAGACAACTGTGCTACTTGCTTGATGTCAGTATCTTACATCTGACAAAAAAGGGTAAGTAGCCTATTTTAGTTATTATCACGGCCAAAGAAAGTACAACTAAAGCAAGGAGGGATACGAATCATAAATACACCACATCATGTAATGTCCTAGTCAACCTGAGGAAAATAATGAATGCATTATATTTTAATGTCTTACAAGCTCTTCAATTATTAATGATCACACAGACTATTTTGGCTACTGTATTGGAATATTATTTAGATTTTAATTATCTGCATGCAGAAATGAAGCATGTTTTCCAAGCTCTGTGATTTGCGTGCCAGTTTTGGCTGATAGAAAAAAGGATTATGAGTGATTCAATTTTTAACTTAATTATTTAAATACAAGAAAGAACACAACAACAACAACAAAAAAAAGATGATCATAAGAAAAATTCCAGAAAGGTTTCTGCTGGACGTTGCCTATCTTGTGCCAGCTACAAAGACCTGGACTTCATGGGCTGTAATAGTTGCAGAATACCAGGCTCAGAAGTCTGCCTCTTCACTAAGCTTTTGTGAAAATTGTGCTGATCATAAACCTGAACATATGCTGATCATAAAAGGGAGCACTATATTTCTTCCAAAATAGGTTGAATCACTCTCAGTAAAAGAGAAGATTGGCAACATGAAAACTCATTTGCAAAAATTGGCTATATTTAAAGTATATGGTCGTCTTTGGAGTAGCTGAAGGTGTACAACAGTTGCTGTGAATGCCCTCTTTGCTTTTGTTGGTTAAAACAGCCACGTTTTCCTCTTCAAAGGTACTTTTCCTGCTGTGGCGATGAAGAATGCTCCTCCAAACAAAAAAGAAAGCTCCTAACTTCGATTAAGAGAGGTAACCACCAAATTTGTGAAGAGTGAAAGAAGCCTGAGGGGGTCAATGTGATATCTGTCCATGCCACCCAAGCTCTGAGCCATGGCAGGAGTCCTGCTAGTTTGTGCTGGGCTGCAGAGAGGCAGCGAGGCTTGGAGAAAGGCGAGGACTAGCTAAGGAAAGAAGCCCCTTTGAGGGTTTGGCGTGCCATATCTCAAGCCAGAGGACCACAAGAGTTGTTCTGCCCCAGCAATGCAATTGTCTCATAGAAAGACACCATCTCCCAGCACTGGGAAGGTGTCATTCCTCCAAGCAGCAATAAATTGAAGCTTGGTGTCTAGGCAGTTCCTAGCAAGCTCACATATCGGCTTCCCTCCAGCTCATTTTTCTCTCAAGAGCTCCTACTCTTGCAGCTCTTCAGGATGCAGCTTTGCAGCTGATGCAGTTGGCAGCTTGGTGCAACGATGCAAAGTGAGCCTGGAGCCTGTTTGTGAAAATACAGCAACCAACTGACTGCAGCAGTTTAGAAGATGCTTCTTACGTGTTATCTATGTATTAATAACTGAATTGATCCAACTTTAATTATTCCTGCTCGGGACTTCATATCTTAGTTCCCTGTAAAAGCTCAGTGGGAGTTAAGTGAGTTTTACCCAAAAGCATTTCCTCCAAAACACTGTCAAACATAAATTGGGTGGGTGGACAGTTTTGTGGAAAATGATTTCTATTTTTTTTATTATCTGATCTCTTTCATATATGGTAATCTTCAAGCTGCTTTGTAACATTAGCTGATAAAACGTTTGACTTTAAGTTGTCATTTCTTACAACAGCTTTACAGACAGTATGTAAAAATACTGAGGTGTTCTTTTTCCCTTGTAAATCAAACCAGAAAGGTTCTTTAAACTACTAATGTTCTCACTGCTGCTATATATTCTGTAACAAATGCAGAAATAAATTATTTCCTGTCCTAGACAGCACGTACCTACAGAGAGAAAAAATAAGATTACTAAAGCAGTAATAATCTCTTTAAACTGGATTCCTGAAGATTAAACTGGAAATAGCCATAATTATCCCGTATTGTGCTATTGCCATTGCAGTGGATGCTCCATCCTTTTCCTGCGTGTCATCTGACAACTTCTCAAACCCACTAGAAAGACCTGCCTTGTTACAGTTGTTTTCTTATGCCTTGGCTAAGTTTTCCTTAATTATTTCTCCAATTCTGTCAGCAACTTTATTGCCCCACTAGTTTAAAGGTTAAACAAAGCACCAAATCTGTCAAAGTGAGTGAAACCAACTGGTGAAGAGCTATCAGAAAGTAATCAGTGCTAATAGGTACATAATGGCTAACAGTGAGCTGTTTGCACTGAGATACATCACAGCAGACAGAACACAGACCTCGCTGAAATCACACTCAAAGAAAACACGGAGTACCACGGCCAGCCTGTAGCTGAAAACAACATGAGAAACACCTTTTCCCCCCGCCCCCCACCTCCGAAGGGCTCCGAACCTACACACCCTTTCAAAAATAGCGGGTACTCCAGTTGCTAAGGCTTCGCCATACCTCGAGTTTGTCGCAGGGCTTTTTCTTCCACTGTGCATTTGAAACATGAGGTTAAAAACATGAAAAAACTGTTGGCAGAATTTCAGCGAGATAAAAGGGCAAATGTCAAAAATACCCATTTTAAGGCATTTAACCTTTCCCTGCGTTTTTCTAAAATAGTTTGAAGAAGCTGCCAAAAATGTTTCATAAGCTCTTTTTCATCTTTTTTTCTTTTTCTTTTTCTTCTGAAGATAAATTGTGTAGCTCATTAGCAGTTCCTTGGAATCATATGCAAAATATAACTGCTGGCTGTGATTTTTTTATATTTTTTTTTTTTTTTACTGCATTGTCACCCAAAGATATGTTGTAAGAAGTGCTTGCAAAGATTAGTCTTCTAGCACTCGGAGCCTGATCTTGCAAGAAGTTGAGTCTTGCAAGGTGTTGAGTAGTGTTAACTCAAGGAAATCATTGCAAAGTGAGCAGCCCAGCACACAAATAGGCACTTGGTTTGTTGTACAGTAGGACTAATTTGTCTTTGAATTCATCTAGGACTGCTTATGACAGGAGAGGAATTTCATTGCAGCAGCCATCCCTCTACACATAACAGACATTTCTTCCCACTTTAGCAGCCCTAAACTGGAGAGGGGAGAGATGTTAAAGTTTTCCTTTTTGCAGCTTACATTAGTGCTACCTGCTACCAAACAGCACATCGCACCAAACCCTTGGCTGCCTTCCAGGAGCATATTTTTGTATGGATCAACAATTTTATAAGAAATTTAGAGCATCTTTCACATGGAATAGGGGTATTTTTATTTTAACTTTGTGCATGTAGAATGAACGATCTATCTAGAAATTCTCGTTGCTTACCCCTCACCTCTGCTAACAAGAATGAACTAAACACCTTGCACAAATTAATCTCTATGAAATATCTGCCACTCCTGCTCCTGAACGCAAACAGATTTGTTGAACTATTTCTGGGGTATGTTTCCAATAACCCTGGAAAGGAATTTTCTGGCTCTCCAGGACTTTTCAAATAGTCATGTGGGTTATTTCAGCTTTATTTTGGAAAACAAATGCTAACATATAACGGTAACTGAAATAATAATGGACAACTGACTTTTATTCAGTTTATATGCATTCATCATGTAAAGCAAAGCTCCGTCTTCTAGTGTGCTTGTCCTACTCCTGCTACCCCAGAGAAACCATTAGTATAAAACATTATGTTGGAAAACTTTGTTTACCATGACAGAGAGTGTCCAAGAAGAGAATGTAGACGTTGTCATACCAGATTACACGAGAGGCTTATTTAACCCTGTTTTCTGTCCCTCAAAGTGACATCAATCATTAAACAATCATTGATTTAAGTGAAGAAGGTGTGAGAACTCAGCTACAGAGGAATGCTCACCTTTCATGCTGGTCCCTGGCTTAAGCATGAAAAATGCCAGATTTTTCCAAAATATCTTTGGTTTTTTAATCATTGCTTTGGACAATTTTGATGCCTACCTAGATATTTACTACATGAAGTGGTTTGTTTCAAATCTTGTTTCCAGTGAAAGCTGCTGTGATCTCTTGCAGACAGGCAGAAACAAAAATTCCCATGTTACTTTTCTGTTAATCAAAGAATTAAAGTCTATTTCTGTTATTCTCACTAAGTTTTTTTGAACACTTGCACGTTTTCTCATCTCCATGAACCCTTCCTTATTGTTATCTTGCTTTTGAGGCCATGTATGACACTCCTAATCATACTGCACCGCTGATGTGTGCAGTGGCTTGGCAAGAATTAATTATTTGTTTGGAAAATATTATATATATATATATATATATATATATATATAATATGGACCAACACTATTTTTCACATTTCAGTATCTCTAAATGGGGCCAGCTTTTCAAAGACACCTGTTTTCTGGAGAGTTACCCAAATAAAGTGATTAAATTTGGAAGAGTGAAAACTGCTGAAAAAAACATGCCTTCTAAAACTGTGAGTATTTCACCACTTCCTTTACATTTTCAAAATGGTGTTTGACTTGCTTTCACTATAACATGATTTGGAAAGAAAAAAAAAAAAACACAAAAACTAATGTTACGGGTACCAAAAAACAGCTTTCAAGGCTTTCCTAAGGGTGACCCATAACACGCATATGAACACATGGCTGCATTATCAAAGCTTTAGGAGAGACCATCAGGGCTAACTGATACCATAAGGATAATTTAAAGCAGCAGAAAGCTATCCCCAAATTTTAATCTGGCTTTGAGACGTAGCCTTCCACATTCAAAATGTGTCAAGGATTCCTTAAGTCAGAAGCAATCAGGATCTTGTTTTGACCTCCGTAAAAAGAATAGCTTCACTTCTAGCATACCACTGAGCTTAATATTGATTCAGAGGAAAGGGTGAATCAGCACCATTATTTTTCCCTTGGCCATAGAAGGAACAGAGCTGACGCTATTTAACTGGTGATATCCGCTGGAAGCATAGGCCAGAATGGCTGAAATTTTCCAGAAAAAACATTTATGGCTGAGGCAAGAACAAATCATTATAGTCACAAAACAGGAAGAATGTGTGTGGAGACAGAGATTTGGAAACAGTGACTTTTAAACCTTTTAGGTAGATCTCAGAAGTGTGCTTTTGTCTTGCAGAGGGGAATTTATTCTATTTAAAAATAACACTTTTTACCTATAAAACTATGTCTATATCATACATAATTTGTACATGGTGTGTGCATATATCTCCATATCTGAGGAGAAAACATACCAACTTTCTTAGTTTGGTAAGCTGATGTCAAATTTCAGTAGAAGGAATGAGTCTATTACTGAGTTTGAATTCTTGAAATTCTGGATGTTTAAAATGGAAATGTTAAAACTTTCAAAGGAACACAAAGCATTGTTACTATTTTTCATCATGAAAACATTTACCTGCCTGGCCAGGGTTTCAGATTTTCTCCAGATTGAAAAAAGAGTCCAGTTTTACAAGACTATAAAAAGGCATTGTGAGTTTAGTAACTGTAACAAAGCTCAACTGGAGAGCCGTGTAATAACGTATAAAACACCTTTAGCAAAGCAGTGTGAATTTCTCAAGTACTATTCTAATAATTCACTATCAAAAAGTTAAAGTAATGACTAAGCTTCTCTTTGTTGAATGAAAAAATGATGCATCATTGTGTTTGATCGTCAAAGAACGTCTTAATAATTCTAATATCTAAATGTGTAATATATCACTTGGAATTTAAACAACATCAGGGAAAAAAGGTTTGTTAAACTACTTTGAATAGTTAAATTCTTCTAGTAGTCCTGTCTAACAGTTATCCGGTTATGAAGGTATTTGAATTTGACTGATTAAATGATTTGCTAAACTCGGGAGAAGGCCATGTTTAAATGCTGAAATTGTTTCTGTTCACAGGCCCCTAAGTCATGATTTCCATTAAACATGTGTTCTTATGAACTATTTACAGAGAAACTTTTCAACCCATGTGCAGCAACATTAAAAGCTTTTTTTGTCATTATTTGTCTTCAATGTGCATTTATTTTTATATTTATGCTCAATTTACAATTGAACCACTAATTTTGGGGGGTTGCTTGCTTAAATCACGTTAGCAGTCAGTTGATGTATATGAGTGACCATTTTCTGTGTAGAAATAAAGATGCAAAAAGAAGCATATTTGGGTGTCCGTGAAGTTACAGTATGCGCAAGGTAGGATATTTAACTTTATGTGTATATGCACACATATACACACATGTGTAAGTATAAAACTAAGGCACTTAATTTAACCTTTAAATTAGAACTGCTTTAGAGTGAAAAATGTCACTACTTCCAGATGCCCAAGAAGAGCTCAGATACTATTGAAACCTCTGCCTACCTTTTCCTGATTTTCTTTTCTCTGAGTCCATTTATGTGGCTTAATATTGAATAATACTTCTGCAGAAATTCTTTGTTAATCATGGACTGTGTCATTTGCCCTTGAGTGCATGCTGTGGTGTCTAAAAATAGTGTGTAGTATATTCCACAGGTCATGCAGGATGGTCACCTTGTGACTGGTTGTTGTAAATAAGGGCTTTGGGGTCAAACCTGTCTTTTCTTTGAAGAGGTTAGAAGGTTTCACCCAGAAAGCAACATCAGCCCCGAGTGTAGAAAGCCAGTTCCCAAAAGGATTCTTTGGGCAAGCGCCTTTAAATAGCTAAGAGTGAGAGAAATGGCACTGCAAATGTCAGCTTACATAAACCCAAATGAGAAAAGATGAGAAAATTGTGCCCTTTCCACAAGGACAGAATCTAACTGCTCTAAAATCATTAAAAAGTATAACAAAACAAAAACAGACTTTAAAAAAAAAGTTACTTATACTGGTATTGCTGCGTGCCAGTATGCGTCTTAGCCTGCCTCTTCATACCGTGGTAGTTACACACTTTGGGTAGGAAAGTACCTCTCCTCCGCGTTTTAGGTTTTATGTGTAAATTCAAACCATTTTTAAATTTTTTTTTTTCAGTTTAAATGCAAGGTTTGAATTAGCAGATTCTAATTTCCCTGCCTCTGGTGCTATTCAATTCTTTCCCATCATTCAATCATTGTAGCAGCAAGATGTCCAAGTCATCCAGAAAAAAAAAAAAAATGCAGAAACTCATCAAGAACTCATTTAAGGTGGTTTTGGATTAAATTTGACCTTTAAAGTGTAAGCCTGGACCCAAAGCCAAACAATCAAGACCTCACTTATTCCTGGTCAAAACTCTTGTGACACTGTTAAGAAAGAGGAGGTGGTTTGAGTTTTGTAGCTTTGTGGTTCGTTGTCACCATGATGAAGATTGAGCAGGGAAACGTGTTTATTGTTTAATGTAAGACAGAGGGCAGCAGTTCAGGTTTTACGGAAACGGCGGTGGTGAACGAGCTGTTAAACTAACGATCGCACTGTCGTTGGAAGGGGATACCTTTTTCAACCTACCCAACAGAGCGGCTGCTCATAAATCCTATAAAGACACTTTAAAAGGTACTTAAGCACAGTCGAGTTAATATAAATATTTTAATCATTTATATGCATTGTTGAGTTTCAGTTGGATGTCAACCTATGGCGACTTTTACCTAGCACGTTATTAGTTTGGCTTCTTGAAGGACCATTAAGTAAACATCAGTGCAATTGTTAGGTGAGGTTAAAGGCTACTGATATTCAGGGCGAATATTCAGAACCTCTTGCTACCTTTCTGACATACGATGTCCTCCTCTGATTTGGTAATTACTCATTTGTTATGCAAACTTCATCAACACACACTGACACCAGGTTTCTGGGAGAGGAGCGGCTGATGGTAGATGATACATGCAGATCTAATGAACTGTAAAATGCACACACGATGATCTGTATGTGTTCAAAGAAAAGAGATAAAAAATGCAAGAGCTAGGGAGAACTGAGGGCAGATGCATCTTCTAAAACCTTCTGGACCAGACATCTGTTTTCATGCCAAGCTTGAATGATATCAATAATGGCAGAATACTGTACCTCCTGGAAAAGAAGTTACCTGGGGTCAGAATATCTCCAAGAAAGGCAGAAAGCAGACGTCTTCAAGCTGAGTGCCTCCAGGTCACCGGTCTCCTGCAAACAGCCTCTTGCTTGGTTTGAGATCAGCACGGTCCTAGCACCGCTTCAGTCAGGACTGGCTTAATTTTAGAGCTCATGGGAGCCCTTATGGGGAAAAAAAAGAAAAGAGAGGGGGAAAAAAATGAATAAATGCAAAGCACATTCTCTTCCCTTGAAGAAAGGCTCAACTTTGTGTTGTAGAGAATGAATAACTTAGATGATGAGAAACAAAACACAATCCCACAAGGAATCTGCTAACAACACAGTAAATTCACAGTACATATAATTAGTAAACTATCTGAAAGTAGAGAGGCAAAAAAATGCAAGTAAAAACCCCATATTTTTCTCTCTCTCTCCCTGTGCCTGTGTTTGGAAAATATTGCTGCTTTCAGCTAAATCTCAGCACAGCTTCACGGTATACAAATTCCCCAGGAAGGAGAGCAACCGTGAGCTCCCAAAAAAAGAAGGAACCTGAGTCACACAGGATTGCTGTCAAGAGAGCAGAAACTCAGACTGAAAGTATGTTTTAGGTGGTGTTTTTGGAGTTTTTCTGTATGTTTGTGTCTAGACTTGAGTGCTGAGTCACCCAGCAAAAGTGTGACGAGCTCTGTGAAAACCCAGCCTTAAAGGATTAAGTCAGACTTTTGATAACAGAAGGATATTGGACACCATAAAAAAACACAACTTAGAATTTTCACATATACCTTCTCCAACATACAGTTACTGTTGTACCATCGGGGTATTATATGAGAGGGCACAAACCACCCCCTGCCTCAGAGATGAATTTTCTGGTGGCAGGCTGTAGCCCTAGTAGATAAAACTAGAGTCAGCTGCTGCTTCTGAATCACTCTGTCTAGATAAAAGCCATAATTAATAGAATTGGCATATTACTCTTTCCTGCTGGAACTTGTGTCTTTCTGCTGTTCACCATTAGAAATATCAAGGCAAGACTCCTATCAACTTCAGGGTCAAGATTTCTCTTCAAAAGACCTTCTTGTAGGACACACAAAAAAAAAAAGCTCCCTTGTAAAATCAACTTCTTAAATAGAATGGAAACCAATCAGTTTTTTGGTTGGGTGGGTGGGTAGATTTTTTAAAATATAAATCACAACCAACAAATCCTATTAAATAAGTCTGATGCACATTTGGAGACAGTCTTATTTCAAAGGGCTTTAGTGGCCTCTATACATCTTCCACGATGTTGTTCTCATATTGTGGCCTCTATAAGAAGACTATTTGCATGAGAAATAAGAAAAGCAAGGTAACAGATTATCAAAAGTTATTTATACCAAAGGACTAAACAGAGGAAGAAAACACTATTTTATCTTTCAGTTTCAGTCTTTGCAAGAAATGCATCCTGGTATTTTGTTAATGGCAGCTTTTTTAAGACACGTCACTGTATTCCCTGCAGAAAGGCAGCAGGTTCAGCAGAGGAGAATAAGGACTGGGGTCAACACTGAGATGTTTTTTCTGAAGGAGTGTGAGTAAATGACCCTACTTTACGATTCTGGGGAGACGTAAATACTTCATGCGAGTTTTATGAGCCTCAGTTTGCTTTAAAAAGAACAGCTTACAAATACTGGTTTTGTTGCATATTTTTCTCCAGACATTTGCATGTTACAAATCAGACCTTGCCAAATTTGCTGCGGAATCCACAGGGCTGTCCTCCTGCGCTTCCTTCAGAAAACCCCAAAAGTTTCCAAATATACCTTTCAAAAAGTGACCTTAGTTTCCAAGACTGCACTCCACAGAAATGACTACAGCCCGGAGAACCCCACACGGGGACGTCCCACCCGCACAGCACTGTGCTTGCTGGGAGGGTACCCAGCCCTCTGCCGCGGTGACCAGGAGCACGGGGCACTCGTGCCCTGCAGCCAGATTCACTCCCTGCCGCAGGATTTGCAGCCAGGTTAAAACGATGACCCTAAGAAAGGGATGAATTTCATTCAGTGTCTTCCCAGATCCTGACAATTAAGGATAGGTAAGAACCAGTAACCCATCTGCTTAATGAACAACAGGGAATAAATACAATTTCCAAAAGCAACTAATTGCGCTGTAACTTACTGGTAGAACACCCTAGAGCTTCCTTAAAGTGCTTTGAGCCAAATTCTAAGGGATCCTGTGAATTTCACTTGTGAAACTGCCATATTGCATGCAAACTCTCCCTTTCTTCCCCTTCTACCCTCCCTGCCCCCAAGAGGGAGAGAATTATCAAGTCATTTTTTGTTTATCAGGGAAGCAGGAATCAAATTATGCTAAAGAGTAAACAAATAACATTCAGCTTGTGAGCCCTCTGGTTACAGGGTTTCTCTCCACCCACTGAATCTTATTGCATAAATGTTGAAAAACATTGCTAAGAAACAAACAGTGCAGCCCTTTGACAGGTTAGCATCCCCAAAACCCTGTTAATTAAAGGAACACTGCAAATTTAGCTATGGCTCTAAAAAGTGAAACAAAAGCTACTGAAAATATAACTTCATAACAAGTAATAATTATCCCAAATAGCCCTGGGAATTTGTCATTAACTTTATTTAACTCCCCTCTCTTGTCAGGGTCAGTCATTTAGCAGCACAGTTTATAGGCGCAATCTTTTTTATGATAGCTTATATTGGAAATGAAAGTCATCTTCATTGTGAACTTATCTTGACAAACAATGTCAAACTCTCAGACTCGGTGTCACTCATTTACCGCTAACCCATCTAGAAGCTGCTGCTGTTGGATTTAGCCTTCAAAAGCTTGTCGTCGTTTGACAGGTTAGAAAAGGTAGTGATACTAGTAGTAATTGGAGAGCCCTGGCAATGACCTTGTCCTCCTCCTAAGCCCCGGCTAATCCTAGGTACGATACCTCAACTGGCAGCATGATTATTATCTGCGGCTATTACTTTTCTTATAGGTACACATGCTCCAGGAAGGGCTAGGAAGAAAGTAATAAAACAGTATAGAGATTAAATGTTTTTACTTCAGCTGACCCGTGTATATTTTGGGCATTGGTTTTACAGTTTTTGGAGTTAGTAACATTTTTCAATCCCTCAGTTTATCTGATTGATTTTTTTCTA
Organism: Phalacrocorax carbo; assembly: GCF_963921805.1. NCBI lineage: Eukaryota > Metazoa > Chordata > Aves > Suliformes > Phalacrocoracidae > Phalacrocorax > Phalacrocorax carbo. Next base: position 83,164,433 of record NC_087548.1, read on the forward strand.
CTTTTATACTATTTAGTTTAATTAGAAGCACTAAAAATCCTCACAAATGGCATCAAACTACATTACATGTGCATGGAATATGTGCCACCTTTCCAATATTCATTGTCCTTCACAATTGCTGCTGCCCTGCTCAGCCTCCTCTTTGAACAAACTAAGATGGGAGAGTTTTTTGGGGCAGCTTTCCCTCCTACCAGAGGATTACAACTGTCAGAGCAAGAGCTGAGATAGATGAGGCCTATATAATCTCAAAGTTCATATACATGGTCAAAAGCACACCTTGCTTTTTGTAAAAATCAAATAGCACAGACCATTGTATACAGGTATAATATTTTATGTCGAACACCACTTTAAAAGGTACTTTATTTTGAAGGTTGCAAGAGCCATAGTTTGAGGAGAGAGTCCCATTGGGAACAGGATTGTTGTACTCCAACTTCCAGATAATAAAAGGATATAACCAGCTACCAAATCCATATCTTGGTACAGTTTATTTTCCTATAAACCTTGGGTTTAGAGGGAAAAAAATTGTTAGCTAAGCTGGGACCAAATATCAGCAGCCTTCTGTAATTTCCCAGTTTCTCACTTCTATGCTTAGAACAAAATTTCCATTTTAAAAAGTTTTAAAATTATGGGAATTTTTGAAATTCACCAATTCAGTGTTTTAGTGAATGATGTTGTAGAAATATCTTGCTTACCATTTTATTGAGTTTCTGAGAATATAATAAAAAATTTTACTGCATAAATGTTATTTGTGCAGTCAGTATATTGGTGCCCATTCAATGTGTGGTAGAAACATCTGCAAAGACTGAAATAACAGTACGTTTGCAAACTGTTCAGAAACTGTGCAGATAGCAGTGTTACCTGTGTTAGGTCATGACCACTGGATCTCTCAGGATTTGACAACTAGAGAATAAGGATATTATTTTCACATTCTTCTATCTGAAGTGAAAGCACTCATAGCTTTAACATGATCAAAAATAATTTACAATGTCTGGTTAGCTCTCCTTACTAGTTGTGTAAACCTACCACCTAGTTTGCTTGTTTGTCATTCTGCAAGACCAAGGTCACCTCTATGTGTGGTTCCTCTTCCAGTTACACCTGGTCCAGCTCTGCTCCATGCACGGGGCATTTTCCTTCATCTAACCAGCTTCCTCAGCAGAGCAGGAAGCTGCTGACATGGGTATGAGAGCTCAGGGAACTGCCAGGAGGTAGTTACAACCAAGAGATATTGAACGACTAGTCATGGGTGGCCCGTGGTCAAATACAGACTCGGAGTATTGCAAATTACAGATACAGAACGTGCAAAATGCGTACAATGAGCTGTACGTCCTTCACAGTTTCCCTGGCCAGTAACAATCCAACACATCATAACTTCTTTTTCTCAGTTTTAAGCAAGCTCCAGGATCAGCCCAAGGAAGTGGGAAGAACCATTAGATAGACTGGGGTAGAAAAGAGAAGAGAGAATGGGAGGCCATTTGTTTTAGTGCCTGAATCTCATTAATTCTTAAACAATTTGTGAAAGTAGTATATACAGCCTAATTCTGTCCTGGTGATGACCTATAACCCTTGTGAGGAGCAGGGCTAGGCCCCTGTCTTTACTAAAGCAATAGCCTTGGTATTTACATTTTTTAAATTAAGGAAGCTGAGTAGACACATCAAAACTGACTTTCAGTGAATGGAAGCTAATTAAATATTTATATACAAAAGAGTAAAAATAAAAGGTGATTTATTTTCACATTGTACACACATAAAAAGAACAATCTTAAATAGGATTTTTGCATGTTTATTCAGAAATCAGCTACACTGAGAAAAGGCTATAAAGTGTAGTTTTTGTACTCTCACCAAATCTAATATTTCTTGGAGCAATTTCTAAGAGAGACCTAATGAAGAGGGCCCATTAAACTTTTCTCTGAGTTCAAACCAAAATGTTCCTTGAAGCTGTAATGTTTCCGTAATAATGGGACAAAATTTCAAACAGAAAAGAAAAGAGGCAGGGTTTTTCTAGATTTTTAGCACCCCTGTATGTTACAAATACACTTGGCTATGTAACTTTTCCAGCCCAGTTCTGCAAATGAAATTTAGAGAGAAAACCTCTCCAGCCTGGGATGAAAAAGCCCAGCTCCTTCAGCCTCCCATCACAGGGCAAGCTCACCAGCACCCGACCAGCTTTGGTAGACTTGATCCATCTTATGGTCATCTTTTTCACACTGGAGTGCCCAAAGCCGGACATGGTATTGTGAAGCATTTTCTGAGCATTATTATAAAGTACAAGTGTGCACTGAGTTCTCAGGGGTCCATTTTCTTGGTAGAGTCAGACTAAGAAGTACATGGATCGGCAACGCTCTTGGAAGGGACTGTGATCAGCCGGAGTCGAGAGGACACTGTAGCAGGCTTGTGGGACACATAAGAGCTTCCGTCAAGTCCAGCACCATGCCATGGACATGCTTCTAGTGACATGATATGGACATAATTTCTCCAGCAAGATATTGCAGACAGAATACAGTAAAACCACCTTGAATTCTTTTCAGTCCTCAGGACACTCAAATACTCAAAAAAGTAGCACTGAATTTCTTGAAGGAGACAGCTTTGATAGCCTAGTGATTCATCTTGAGTTTAACATCAATGAAACACAGCTTAGATTGACCAAACAAATCTCGAACCTCAGCAAACTTTTGCCAATGTGGCGCGAGATTGCAGCAGAAAGACATAGTAAAGAAAATTGCTATTGGCAAACCTGTTTTACAGGGGAAAAAATCTTACAGAATTTTTTTTTATTGAATCAGGCCTTTTTTTTTTTTGTATCTTGGCTGCTTTCCTAACATCTCTGTTAATGTCTGCTTGCTGCCACATGGAAATGGAATAGCAAGAGAAACAGAGGATCAAGGAAAGAATTAGCTTAATAGGGAGCATTTTTAATTCAGAGGAGTTGAAAAATTTCTCAGGTTCTAGTGCATTAGAGACATGTAAACTGGTAACGGCCTGACCTCTCCAGAGTAATACCCGCAACCAAGAGGCATTTTAGGCAGAAATGGTGTATTAGATGTGTGGGAGATAAAAGTTGAGTACCCAAGATGATAGCTAATAAGCCCACAGGCTGTTTTGCAGGCTTAAGCCCGGGTTATCACCTTCATTTACATAATTCTACATTTCCTCTTTTGAACTTACTTAAGATTCCAAGAAAGGAAAAGTTTGTAAAGAGGCAAAATATTTCTTCTCATGAGTAATGTATTTGGAAAACATAAGGAACTTCCAGACATGGAAAGCTGGACAAGTCAGGTAGATGGCTAGGAAAAATGGATATGTTTCTGAACTTGCAAAACCTTTAGAAATGTTTGTTCCAACTTTTATCAGTTGGATGATAAAAATATCACTTTTTACCCTTCTCCCTTGTTTTCTTTGTATCCTTATACCTCTACATCTAGAACACTATTACACCTTCAGAGCTTTGTCCTGTAATTTTAAGAGCCTATGTAATCCTTTACTGTCCAACTTTATTAATGCTTATTTGCTGGTTTAATGAATTTAAAGCGGTGCTTGTTTTTGTATTGGCTATTATCACAGCTAAAGGAAAACAGCCTGCTGTCGGCATATTCCAAGAACCAGCAGCGATGCATATGGAAATAGAATATGTAGGTCTTGCAACTGTAATAAATAGTTTTTGAAAGAAAGAGGTCACTTCAGTTCTTATTGAAGGCAACTGGTTCATGCAGAACATGAAAAAAAAGTGCATCTGCATTGAAACTGCACAAATACAACCGTGTCATAATTATAGTATATAATATATTAGGATGCTACTAACTTTCCTGTGCTGAAATATACATGAAAAGGGAAATAAAATAGGTCAGCTTCTGCATAAAGCTCTTCTGTCCTCACAAAGACTGGAAAGTTAAGGGGACAATGGCAACTTGAAATGCAGTCAATTGCAGAGAATAATTTAAATGTTGTAAAAGAAATCAGATCTGTCCCTTAAGCTGCCCACCAATTTCCACTGCTTTATAGACATTTCTTGTTTTGATAAATGTTTCTCTCTCCAATTCTGCGTTGTGGAAGACCTGCACAACTAGAAGGTGAATCTGACAAATGAGCTTCCTATTTCCAGGGACGTGATGAAATGCACACAAAGTGTTTTCAGTTTTAAGAAAATTAAAACATAAATAGCAGCAATTTAATAATCCTTTTCACTACAAGAATCTCAATAATTTATTTGAAAATCTAGATATTAAATACTTCAACATATTTCTTTTTAGATACAAACATCCCACTGCCTTTCTCTAAATCTTACAATTGACTGATAATATGCCACAACAAAATTAAAACAAACAAGAAAGTCTTTAATCCCATAATTCTCTTTGTATTCAGGTTGGATTCACAAAAACTTGTGAAAAAGAACAAAAAAAAAGTGTCAGAAAAAAAGCTCTGTTCAACAGCATTGTGGTTTTTTCCTTCACCAGTACTGGAGCAGTATTCATTGCTCACCTGTAGGAACTGAAATTAAATCAAGCTTTTAAAGTTTTCAAGTCTCAGACTGCTCTTGGGTATGTATACTCAGGGCTGCCTAGCAAAAAAATTTAAAAATAATTGCAATATCACTTGCAGAGGTCACAGTGTTTCATATTTGTTAGCTGAGCATGCGTGACATCAACTTTTTTTTTTCCTAACATCATTTAAGATTAAACAAAATACTCGATCTCATTTGAAGGAGATATTTCCCCTTGAAAAAGTCAATTAAATCCACACATTTTCACAAAAAAAAAAATTCATTTTCATCAAAATGGCAGCTGTTGCATCACCAAATTTTCAATGGTTTCTATTCAGACCTGCTGGGGCCCATAGCCTCCGAAAGGGAGGTGTGTGCAGGAGCCTAATAAGAGCAAATTAATTGGAATCTGCAGGAGATTAAGCTGACTTCTGACCAGCAGAGGACACATCCAGGGGCACCACACCACAGCACTGGTGCTGTAGGATACTGGGTCCTTCTCAAAACATACGTATCATCGGAGCGTTGTTACAACTCGTAGGCTATATATCACCCTTTTTTAACAAGACCTGCAAAACACTGTTTCGCAGATGATAATACTTTCTTGTCAGTAATGATTTAAACTAAATTTGAATGACCCAACTTCAGTCCCTACATATGCTGCAAAGTGCAGAAAGGTTTTTAGGGAAAAGCAGTGTTTTTATTAAGCTAGCTGATAGAGCGGAAAAAAGAAAAGCTTTGCGGCACACATGCACCCAGGGTAGACCTGTCGATTTTATGGAGTTAATTTCTATTTACGGCAACATTACTGGGCTGAAAACTTGCCCCTTTCTTTGCCACACTGAGAGGTGAACCAGTGAAGCGGGATCCTTGCAGAAACAGGGAGCACAGACAAATGCTGGTGCCATTTATGCCTCCTGGAAGAGAGGTCCTCCACAACAAACACAACACCTCATTTTATTGTTTTCAAGGACAACCTAGTTAAAGTTGCAAGCCAGGCAAATTTGACATCGGAGGGTGGATAACATTCTGGGTTCAGTCAGCCCTCAACCTATTCAGTTTTATCCCTTGTGGCTTAATTTATTTCTTCCTCATAAGTCTCTAATAAAATCTACCTGCCAGCTGTGATCTACTTTGCTTTGAATAGATATTAATGTTGCTTCGCGGAACTGCCATCTTGGAAAACATGATGGTGCACAGGAACCAATTAAAACATATGTTCCTAAGAATATCATTCAATATGTGATTTTGTTCTTATTACTTACTCAAGAGGGAGATCGTATAGAAACTCTAAGACTAGCTGGTTGTTTCAGGAAAAGTTCTATCTATCTATTGTATTTTGCATAAGTAATGTTACCGTTACCATGCGCTGAATGTAAATATGAAGCGATGCACAACATAAATGGTTAAATGGGATTCGTAAGCAAACAGCAAATTGGAGTATCCAAACTGTATGCTGTGTTTGACAGGCCGGAGTGGACCTTTCAGTCTTCAAAGACTCTTTCACCTCCCAGAGTATATGAAAATCCACCTGGGCTGGGGTGGGCGGGGAGGGGGGAGAGAAAAGGTGTGTTTAAACACTCAAGAAGAACATCCATAATACATATTTCACTGTCTTGAACGATATGGTAACTAAGAATTAAGGTGAGAAAAAAATTAGTTCTATTGTATTCCAAGGTAAGGGAGCTTTTTTTCCCCTGGTGTTTTGATTTTTAAACAGTATTTTCTAATAAACTGCAAAACAGATATTACATTTTAGTGTGGTCGTGCTTTATCTACAATATAAAATGTAGATACTGATAGCAAGTATTTGAATATTTGAAGTAAGATTCAATCAGGGTTTTGACCTTAAAGAGTAGCTGATCCAATGCCAAAAAATAGAGTTAAAAATAAAGTTATGAAAAATTGTATTTCAAATGTGAAAGGTTTCTTGAAAAGCAAAATCTAAACCTCCAGAGCTGATTGTTCCAAATGCAAGCGAATCCTTAGTAGTACACTTGCACCTGGGGAGGGAAGAAGTTAAAGCATTACCTCAACAAATTAATGTTTGTAGTATCCATATACGTCAGGAAGCCACCAGTTAATTACACTGAAAAAAGGAAGTGGTCCTTATAATGCACATTACGCTGAGTTGAAAATGGTGACACTCCCCCCCACAAAACACCATTGTGAAATTTTCTTACTTATTTTCTATTTCACTTCAGTTGCTTTCATTATAATTGAGAGAAGTCTAAGGATTTCAGGCTATGAAACAAAGAATTACACCATTGACATTTGGGAAAGAATATAAGATCATTAGAAGTCCTGAGCAGGGTGGCCTATATGCTTTACTAGCTATTGCTTTGCCCTTTAGCTAAAGTCCAGTACCTAAATCAATGGGACTCTACTGCTTCTCTTTGAAAACCACTCCAAACTCTAAAACATCTTTGTCAGGAAGCTTTTTTCTTCTTCTTTTTTTTTAAACCATGTCTAAATAGCAATATGGTTTCTTAAGGTCACGTTACAGTTCCCTTTGTAGCACATATTCTCTGTTCACACCTTTTAAATATTTCAGAAGAGTTATCAAAAAATTTTTTTTCTGAACTACACATTAATCACTGCCATCACCTTTAATCTCTCTATTGTTTTGGTATTTTGTTGCTGAATTCCTCTAATAAGGTCACTGCTTTTCTGTTACTGATTGCTTGGAATTAAATGCAGTATTTCTGCAGAAAACTGAGCACCATCAGGGGCAAAACCGTATTTGCTGCCCTAAATCACCAGTGCTTTGCTGCTTTTTCGCCTGGTTAATTCCTGGGTGATTTTCCATTCACTGCAACACAGATCACAGACTTACTTTAACTTTATTAACTTCCTCTCAAAGCCTGTGTCAAGTTTTTGCCCGTCCTCCCCTCTCTGTATCCATGGCGTTTGGTGTTTGTCTCTCAAGGCTGTCTATAGAATTTCTGAAGTGATTATCACCTTCTTACCGTGGAGCTCAACATGTTACGCAGCCACTTTCCTTGGGCCATCTGTTATAACAGACATATTTGAAGGTCTTTCCAACACTGCCCCTTAGCCCGATCTTGCCAATTTATTGCATTTCCAACAGAAAAAAAACATGGAAGCCATTGAACAATATTAATAGCAGTAAGATACCTTAACAGACGTAAATGTTTCACAGAGGCATTGCTCGGAAAGACTATTAAAGCAGAAGCGTGAATGGATGTGGAGGAAGAGTAATCCTGTTTAATAAGACATTTCAAGTATTATCTCTCTAATTTGTTGAGGAGCAGGTACAGGTTATAGTGTACTTGTAAAGTAATTAGAAATCCTTGGTAATTGTTTTTTTAATTAACAACAAAACTCGGAGAAAAAAGTTCTGCTCATTCCCACTTCTCTTCTGGATTAATTTTGTTTCAGATGAGAGGAGCGGTGATGCACAAGAGATTTTTCCGATTCACATTCAAGGCAAAGAGCAAAAGGGGGCCTTCACTTGAGCTAACCTCGATGAACCTGCAAAAACAGTCGATCAATTCTTTTCACCTTTCTGTCCCTGTTATGTGAAGCACTAATATGTTTTGTATCCTTATCTTACCCCAGCGACCTAATATTACACTCTGTTTTCAATTACTCTGAGCCACTCGCACACAAAGGATCGAGCCAGGCATTTCGGCAAGGCACGTAACGGGAGCGCTGGCCATCAGCAGCGATGTCACTGCTCCTGGCACAGGGATAAATAGCGGATGGCCCCTGCAAAATAATAGCTGTGGGAGCTGGTGGGTGCAGAGCCGGTGACAGTGCACTCGGCATGGAGGCAGGAGCCCCGGCATCGGGGACCCACCACACTGGCGTGCAAACCACTTTCTCTGCACAATGGGCCTTTGATCTGCAAGTGCTCCCTTTGCTGCTTCCACCATCGCAAGTGGGAAGTCAAGGGGCATGTTTAAAGGCCGACTCTGGTGTCTCTGCTAGGAGAAAGGATATGCCTTAGGAGATCACTGCAGCACCGCTAATTCCCACAAAACACAAAGACCTGAGCTTTGCTGTTTTAGAAAGATGGGAGGACCAAGTCACCTTATCACTGGTGACCATTAGAGCATACGTTTATGGGTAGGAGGTGCCTGCTTGCAAAACCCTTGCCCTCCTCCAGGTGTTTTCACTGCACAGGAGAGGCGGCCACCGAGCAGGGGCAAGCACCATCCACTCCATCTGGAATACAGAAAGCTGCCTCCCTATGCTCGTACAGCTCAAATTAACACCTTGCTGGACTGTAACAAGGGAATCTTGCCTACAGTGAGCTGAAATTGCTTGAATATGAACAAAAACATTCCTGTTTCAAAGCTTATAGCTTTACACAGGGTATTTTGAAGCAATGCAATTGCTTCCTCTCCACAGGTTCCTCTCCACAATAGCTAAGTGCTGCTGAAGTCACCTCGAGTATGCTTAGTCTAGAGCTTGTATTTACTCTTAATTGAAGTATTTCCTCCTGTTCTCTTCATTTACCCCGAAAACCTTTCTCCCTCTCCTTTTTTTGTTCTGGTGGAGCCAGGGTCCTGCCCCAGAACTTTTGCAAAGCGTAGGGGTGAACATCGTTATGAGTCTTGCCTCTCTGGCGGTAATAAAGGATAAGCGTGTGAAAACATGTTAGCACAGCAGGCACAGGGATGTGCGATACGGTGGCAGGTCTAAAATGAAATTAGTGGTGTGAAGTGAGGCTATGTGAAAAATCTTGTGGAGAAGCTGATTGAAAACGAAAATTAGTTGTCTTTTTGAGAACATGCATTATAGGTCTGCTGTGTGATCCGTAAAGCAGTTAAAAATACAATCAGAGTTGTTACACTCTCTGGAATTAAGAGACTATATTTCTGCTAGCAACACGTAAATGCTTTCAGAAGAGGACAAAAGCAAAACTGCAGCACGTGCATGGCAATACTCCACTTAATCTCTCCACGCAAAGGGAGAGCTGTTCTTTGCACGGTGAGGTGGCTAATTCCCTGGTGTGCCTCCATTTTGGCTGCCATCTCCTGGGAAGGGCTGTGAAAAAGCAACAGCATGGTACCCTGAGGTTCTGCATTGCACTAAGGGGCACCCCGTCACCTTCTACAGGAGCGGGAAGCCGCTGAGGGATGATGTCTCGCCACAAAAACTTGTTCTTTTCATCCCAAGTCTCTCTGTCTCTATTGTTCCTGACAACGTAAGATGATGACAATGCGTCTGGATTTAACCTACCTTATCGTCAGGGTTAAAAGAGGTATAGCCTGGTGACAGCCATAGTCCAACGTTCTTCCAGCACAGAGAGAAGAAAAGTAGAGTAGTCAACTTTCTATTTAAATCTTCATCAGAATAGCTTGAGACACAAAGAAGAGTATTCAGTCAACTGGACTTTGAAATATTTTGGTAAGAGTCAGACGGTGTTCACAGGGTGCAAAGCAGGTTGCTCTAGTAACAGGTAGGTTGTTTTTGTAGAGGAGGGGTCATGACAGAGAACACACAAAACCCACAGCCGGTCTGTTTCCAGAGACTTTCTGCATTAAACTGTGGCTTTCAAAGTGAACTGACACAATTCAAAGTTGCGTTTTCTTATGTGGTAAAGCTGGAGTGAAATTAGTGAAGATTTTTATTGTCAAAGGAAAGAAAAAACTAATGGCAACAATTATGTAGGTAGATGTATTTCTGCTTCCCACTCAGAAATGATGTTGCAGAAGTTGATCTAGTCTACCAACAAGCCCTCTCTTCTAATGCACTCTCAGATCTTTCTGTACCTTTCTGGCAGTTGAAAAAAGAATCAGAGCTTAATCATCTGTTGCACGTGCTTCTGTCACTTGCAGAGGCATAAGAAAGATACAGGAGAAAGTAATAAAAATTTGAGGTCCTTTTACAGCTTTCTGAAGGCAAATCTGAAAATCACCTTCTCAACAAGACGTGAAATTTTCTGCCCTAATGCCCAGAAGCACAGATTGGATTGGACAAGCTGCCCGGGACACAGCAACACAGAGACGGATCTTGAAAGAGAGTGTTAAATTCCACTGACTAAATGCTGTGTTCTAGTCGCATTGGAAAAGCTTAGTCATGCCTGAATAGTGGTTACAGGCTAAAGTTAGAGACTTGCTGGTACCTGACTTGGCAGAGCAAGAAGCCAGGGCAAGTCTGATGAAGAGAATTCCTGGGGAGTTTCGAACAGCTAAAATGAGGAGAAATATTTCCTGGGTTATTTGGTTCCTTATTCTGCTGTCTGTTCAGTTGCCTCATTTAGAGCTGCAGCAGAGATTTATTTTTAATTAATTATTTATTTATTTATTTTGGGGAAGATGCCTGTGGTCTAGTGAGGTGAGCCCGTAAGAAAATGTATTTTTTGGAAATTATGTTCAGTGTCTTTGAGCACAAAACACCGGCTCTCGGCATCTCTCCCCTTTGTGCAAAGTAGGGGTGACGGTGCAGTCATGCAACTGGAGAGTGCTTCAAGACCTACAGAACAAAAATGCCCCAGGAAAGTCAAGGTTATAGGAAAAAAAATAAAAAATAAAAACACACAAAAAATACAGAGAAGCCTTACCGTGCCTTTGAAGTCATCTCGTTTCATGCTGCATATGCAGCAAGACAGGGGTGGAAGTGTAGCCCTGTGATTTCTTTTAGGGATCTTAACCTTCCACATTTAACCTAGCTATCTGCAAAATCAACGTAATAACAAGACTGGATTTAAAATAAAAAAAAGAAGAAAAGGGAAATCTGGAAGGAAGTCCCATTTTAATCGACTCCTTCAGCTTCAGGCTGCCTGCTTTCCGTTTTCACACGTACATGCACTTCCATTAGCCCCGCTGCTATTCTCTGGAAGTGGCTGCACTTTCCCTCCAGCTGGCAAGGTGCAAAGGGCTCTGTAGAAGTGGTCTAGGAAGCAACTCGCGCCCTCCCTGGAGACCAATTACTTTTGAAATGTGCCTGATCGTTTGCTGCTGCCATCTCCCCCTCCTCAACCTGCCCCCACCTTCCCCCAATCGCTCATTGTACTGTTGTCACTGAGACACCTGATCAGCCCTAATTCTTGCTTTTATTTGAATTAGGGTGCCACCAATCTTGGATCCATGTCAGGGCCCATGTAATGCCTTTGGGCAACACTGGGGATTAGATTAGCATTTTGGTGTTGTTCTAAAGCCACATGGTCAGCATTATAAGGATCCCATTAGAGATAAAGGGACCGGTTACACAAAGCCTAAGAAATATAAGGGCCAGAGGAGGTTGATGTAATTGGCTGATATTAGAAAGTGCTTTAATTAATGAAAGCATACTGTGGTTACTACCCCTTTTTTATAGTTTAACATGCCTCTTAATTACATTCTCAGTTGTTCGTTTACACTGAGCATGTCTTTCAGGACTGCCAAACTCTTCAGGGAAAATGAAGCAAGTATGTTGTACTAGGTTGGCCAGCTTCACAATTCAAACCCCCGTTATTGGCTGATAGAAGTAGTCTAGCCAGGAAAAAAAGAAGGGGGGGGGGCGGGGGGGAATGCTTTCCCAATCAACAGTCCCAGAAATGACAGGATGTGGAAAAATGAATAATCAGCAATTTAGGGTGCATCAGACAGACTGCCTGTGCTTAAAAGCTTTGTTTGAAATACAAATATATATATATTTCCAATGCCAGGGAAATGCATCTTCCAGCAGTTTTGCAAGCAAGGGCTGCCTCAGCTCAGAAGGGCGGATCTTGGCAATGCTGCCTCCCCTTTGCAGTACAATGATTGCATGGGTTTGTGTTCTTGACCCATTTGGTCCACCTGGGATATTCCCCTGAGTTTGCCATGCATTTCATGTACCTTCACTATTATTTAATTGTTGGGCTGTCTTAATACATGTGAGAACTCGATGCCAGAATAATCTTTCATTTCCAGGGCACACTCCAAGTTTTAGTTTTCTTTTTTTATCTGTCGACACTCATGATCTCAGGGAAAGAAGGGTTTACACTTAAAGGAAAAAGGCAAAACTTGTTACAGACCCCTGAGCATTAACGTTCACATGATGTTTATTTTTAAACAAAGATACTAATCTCTGGTTTACTAATTTAGGTGTCTGTCAACAGTGTCTTTTTGATCAATTGTCTGTAGCCCAGTGGGAAATAACAGACAAGCTGTAAATAAATACAGGTTAGCATTTAATCAGTGATAAGCTATCCATAAATTTAGTAAATATAGACTTACTAACCGGTGGAAACAACTGGTGTCATAGTAGGGTGAATTCTGCTGCTGCTACTGATCTTTCAGGTTTTTCACATTATGTATATTTCAAAGCTGTTCCAGTAGCTTTCTTAAATGTCTTTTTAAGTAAATAGATGCAAAAATATCTATAGCCTTCATGTGTCGAATTATTTCAATAGACAGAAAGTACGTGTTTCTTCAATCTTAAGATCACAATGTTCATTACTATTAGTATGCAGGGCTCAAGCTGTTGGCTCACTTAGGGCTTTCATAGTAGGGCACAGCTAGACAAAGCAGTATTTTCCCACTGTCAGAGATGATCAAAATACGGAATTTCAGGTTAGAGATACACAACTATTGAAAAAAAAAAAACAAAAAACAAAAAACCACAAAAGTCCAAAGGACGGGCAGGCACTTTTCAAAGCCCACATACTTTGTGGAATTAAAATTGTCTGTGAAGAGGTATTTATAAGTAGTAACAATGTATGTTTGCAAAAAATTGCTCATACAGAATTATGACTTCTGGTCACATCCATGAAGCAATATCTCTCCTTGATATTCAGTAAACACACAAACATAGCACCACAAAAAGTAACTGAAACCTTCTAGATTAAATTAGTTACCAATTTGGATATTGATTTAATAAAAAATATTAAGAGAGCAGAAAACAAAGATATCTCCTTTTTAAAGCGCTTTCAAATCAAGCTCTGTCTTCATGGATAGGATAGGACCTGAAGAAACATGAATTTCTGTGTATTTTATAGACTGATAACACCTCATCAAAGCAGCAGCAGCAATGGTACTCCACAGATGAGTTCTTGGAAGAAATTTAGTAACCGTAACTGTGCTGTTCTGCTAAATAAACAGAGAAATTCACCAGTTCATGAGCTTAATATGCATTTTAAGTCCCTTCTGGCTTTAATCATCAGTTTCATTTTGAATTCCCAATATCTGAATTAATTGCAGGTGTCTGCTTCCAACAAGAGTATAGTCTTTAAATTATACATGTCAGTGCATCACTTACACCATGTCACTTCCCGTTAAATTTCTTCTCACTGTAAGGCTGTGTAACACAATGTGACATGATAGAAGTGTTCTGGCATGGTGCAGTACCTCAAAAATAAATACAAAGTTTTTTGGATATTATATTGTACTGATCTTTCAAGTTATCTTTGGATGATTAAAATGAGTAGACAATAGTTCATGTAGAAAGGTCTTGACCAATAGCTGAGGGTGAAAAGGAGTCAGCTGATGATCCTGGAGTTGGCACAATTCTGCTGTGAACTGAGAACACCAAGAAAAATATAGTCTGTAAAAATTATCAGAATACCTACTCATCCACACGATATACTTAACAACAGATTGGAAGGGTCATGACACTTAGAGAAATACACAAAGGGAAAGGATTCCAACCAGATTGCTCCCGTCAGAGTTAAGCTGTGGAGCGGACCCCTGTCTTAAACAAGTTCGTATTCCAGATAGTGGCTCCCTCAGCAATTTGTACCGAGCAAGAACCAAACACCCAGCTGCATTACCATGAAACAATGGTTAAATGAGGACCTCATAAAGACGCTGTAATTGCAGTCTGGGATTCAGAGAATCTAAGTCCTATCTTGACTGAACCTTGCAGCTTCAGTAGCACAGTAAAACTTGGGAGGAAATGTTACATAAAAGGTAATCCTCAGTCACTTAGGAATTGTGCTGTTATGAAAGACTTAATTTCTACTGTGCCTAATACAGGAAATAACTACTAATTGCTTCAACCTTTATACTTAATTTTGGAAATATGGGAATTACAACACTAATTGGGCACCAGTTTGTGAGGGCTTTGCCTCAGCAGAATCCTCAGCTGGAAAACTTTTCAACATCTAAGAGGAGAAAACATTAAATCTACCATTCTAGCTACAGTATTGCTGCGGTAGTTAATATGGAACGTATATGTATCTTTAGTCATAAAAGAGAAAATTATCTGCGGTTATTCCACCCATCTACCCTATGGACGTGATTCTCCTGGAAAACTCCACGTCTGCTCCTCATTGAAAAATTAATAAAAGACAAAAACAGCTAAGCTGGAATGAACTCAAGATTGCACTAGCCTTTGGCAGGCCTTCCAACACAGAGGCATTATCAATCCACTCTATAGCATATCTTCAGGAGGTCTCACCTCACCCCACTGCAGCTCTCAGTGTGAACTGTGAATGCCTTCCCACTTAGGCAATGGATGTGGTCAGCTATCCATGAACTGACCCATCTCTAATATCTCATCCAGCGAATCAACCCTCTGCATTTGGCCAGGTGCTCAAATGAGGTGTTACTTTGTTTTTTCCAAGAAAATTACTCAGTTTTCTCTGCAAACTGATATTCACCCGCTCTCCTCCCCTTACTTTCCATAGTCTTCAAAAAAAATTGCCATTCTAGCTCTTGTGGTCAGCACACCACAAAGTGGAGCCAGCCCAAATTGTCCCAGAGTTTATGGTACATTCAGGAACAGACAGAACCATCACTGACACAGCCATGGTCTGATAGGGGTGTTTTGATAGACACAGTCATCACAAGGCTGGAACTAAAGAGAACGCTTACCTTGATGAGCGAGAGGTTCTTCCTGGTTTTCTCATCCTGAAGGAAACAGGAATCTCCTGGATTTTGGATCAAACAAGGGAAGTTTTATGGTATCATGAATTAGAGGTGTTCAGTGCAAAAAATGGAGAAGTATGAAAAGACACTAACAATTAAAAACACTTATTCTGGAGGTTTAAGATGCCCTGAGATCTAAATGTCTTGAGTACAGCTTGAGTGATTTTGTAGCCCAATCTAGAGCAAAAGAGCTCATGAAGCTGCTTATTTTGGGTACGTTTATTTTGTTCATGCCCAACCACCTCTCCTGTTTGTTGAAGGAACTCAGCACCATCCCATCTAAGCTAAAGGCAGCATGTACTTATTTTGTGACTCTTGAACCCACATAAATCCTGGCCAGTCCTACCACAAGTTGGACACCAAGGTGACTTTGACAGAGCATATTTTGCACATCCTCCCTGAAGATAATGATGCGGTGGCTGTAATTACCAGTAGGACTGGGATTGAGCCTGTTCAGAAGACAAGCAGTTAGTTTCAGTACTGCAACGAATCTCAGACCTGATCCTTCATTTCCCATTTATGCCAGAAAACTGTTAGCTTATTATGTTTTCACTTCCTACGGTGTTCTGTCAGTCAAACACGAAGCCTTCTTCTCTGATGTTCACCACTGCATATCTCTGAAATTGAAAAGAGGTGTCCTGCTCAACACACCGATACTGTTTGTAACCCCTTTACAAGACATTAGGGACCCCCACTTTCCCTCCAGTTTGTTTATCCCCCAGACTCCAAGAGTTGTCAGGTAGCCATTGAGCACATGGTTTAACTACAGCAACAACACCCATCCTGGCAGGAAAGCACAATTCTTGTTCGTATGGATAATTGTCACTGAGAGGCCTGACTTCTCCAGAAAAGGCAGAAAAGAGAAGAAAAATAGCGAGGTGGTGGCAAAGGCCAGAGGAGTGGGAGTCCTAGAAGCAGTCCAAACCCAGGACCTGACACAAGATGCTTTTGATGTATCGCCAAGACAGCATTTGCAAAACATCGACCACAGATGTTGCCCTATAATCAGAGTTTCATATTACAAATGAGTAAAATATTTGGTTGAACCGGCTTACAGGTGTTTCTCTGTTTCTCTTTTTAGTTACTAAGGGAGAATTTTAATGAGGATTTGACTCAGAATGCTTCGTAGTTAAGTACAAAATGATAGATGGCTGATAAAAACATAAAGCACAGAAATAAAATAGAATTGAAAAATAATGAATTGCAATTTATTTAGTCATTTTAGAAACTGTCTGCATCTCTTCAGCAAATTAGACTTGCACACTTTATGAGTCCTCTCACCCTTACGTGAACTCATCTTTGAAGTTTCAGTATTAAAAGTAGCTCAGAATCATGCAAATATTTTTTTTCTCTCTTGGATCTGCTGCTGTTCTCAAAAATGTTGTGGGCACTCCACTACATGCTAGAAAGACTAATTTACTGGAGAAGATACCAAGTCCACTCACTCACAAACTATGAAATAATTCAAGTGTAATAGTGGTGCACTCCTACAGATGTATTTTTCATGTCAACAATCTTTGTAACTATTTCATTTATTAGATTGGGATGAGCTACCATCTCTTTCACATGCTTAGATCTAAGTTCTTTCACATCAAGTTTACACTGTCCTTCATTTCAGCCAATTCAAATTTATGTCAGTAAGTAGTCATTCAGAGATCTTCTTATATTAATGGTTCCTTAGATATAAATGGATGAGGCCTGTTGATGAGTTCTGAGTTTTGGGGAAAAAATGTATTTGATAGTGAGATCCAAACTTCCATATCACACCTAATTTTTAGCTGGCTTTAACTGACGTATCACAGATCGGGAGGAACATAACACTCCATTCTGGCTCTAAATAACTGGGTTAAACCTAGCGTAGACAAAAGCAATTTGTCCATATCTCTCTAATTAAAATCTTTATGCATATATATGTCTATATGCATATATTTATATTTACACTACATCTAGATGTGATGGAATGCTTTCTGAAGATGCTACATTTGCATTTGGGGGAACTTCAATACGGATGTTTAGAGGCCTCTTCATTTTAGTTTATCAAGCTTAATTCAAGCAGAATTTCAGCCATTTCATCAAAATCATTTAATGCTTATCTGCTGACAGCTTGTTGGTGGTCTCCAGTGAGCTCACATCTTACCAAAATAAGGCTGTCATTCATGTGCATCATTATGTCCATCTCTTCAAAGGCGGTAGTCTGGTTATTTTTTCAGTGCAGTTACACCTCTAAGTAAGGCTGTCTAGGCTAAGCAGTTTCTGCTTTTGCTCTGTCTTGAGTGGTTGAAGGATTATTTCATGTTGCCAGTACAGAACATTTTGTAATTATGAGTCTCATGCCGCTCACAAGTGCTAAAAGCTTTTAATGTTCTCCTCTGCAATCGCTGGACCACTGCATTCAAAGGGTTTTGTTTGTGATTTACTGTCAACTGATACAAAGCAGAAAAACCCTCTGATGGATTGTTTAATGGGTATCTTAAACTTAACGCCACAGCCAGCATCTCAAGGTGTGCAGTGGCTCCTGCATGCATCTCAGTCCAGCAGCTGGGGCAGGCAAGAGTAAATCTGGACATCCTGTGTTGGAGCTAACATGCCCGCTGTGCACTCAAATCACACCGAATTAGATTAAGGAAACTGCAGGTTCCAAGCTGGAGTTGGGGTATTTTAGGCAAGAGCAGACTGGGAGCAGAACAACTTATGACCGATTGCCTTCTGCGTGTGAACTTACCTTAAATTAGCCAAGCTAGGCAACAGGACTGCTAAACAGGACAAGAGGAAACAGGGAGGACAGGATGGCATCTGAAATACTCTGTTAGGTTTTAGGGGTTTTAAAACAGGGCAGCTATCACTCTTTCCTATTCAGAAAATTAGCAAGTCATGTTACCTTTTGGCTCTTTTTTCTTTTTAGCGAAAAGAAACACCATGAGGAGTCATATCGGGACAATATGTCCTTTTCAGCTTTAAAAGGTTCCTGGGAGCTGAGAACAGGGTCTTGTGTTTAAGGATCATGAGTAAACCTGATAAACGCTGAGAAACTTCATGATTTTCATGTGGTGCTGAACTTTGGAGCTCTTCACTGGCAAAAAAATAATAATGGACTACTGTAGAAATCGGGAAAAGTGTTGAAAACAGCTCTTTCTGCAACTGAGGTGGCTACATCTGCCTAGTCCCACTCCTTAAACCCTCCTCTGGATGTGTCTCCAGCTGCTGGAGCTGGCAGGACAAGAATAAATTGGGGAATAAAAATCCGAGAAGGCAAGAAGTAAGGCAAGGCTTGAATCATTCTCCTTCCTCTTCAAGGGAAACAACACTCATTGTATAACGAATCAACTTCGCTGACAACATACTTTCACAGGGAGGAAGTACTAAGCTTCCTCAGAAATAACCACATTTTTGGTAAGATTTTGCTAGGTTAAACACATCTCTGTACCAATGCGCACCAGTACTTTGTATTCCTCCCAGTATTTTCATTTAAAAGGGAGTTGCTGTGCAAAATAATGTCCTTGTCTGTCCCTTCCTCATACAACCCTCCAATCAAATTTAATAAAGCTAGTTTGATACAATGCCAGCCTACACTTGGTTTACCCTTGGTCGACTTTAATAGGGTCAAAAATATTTTCGCATTGGCAGTGTACGCATTAATCATTTTTCCAGAGGATTTAGAAAATTGGAAGAGACAAGGCCAAGCAAAATTTTAAATTAATTGGGCCTACCCCAGCATTCAGGGGGTCACCTTGTGTCAGTCGTCCCACATTTTCCAGGTCACGAAGTTCCAGTGTATCCTACAGCTGCCATGAGGAGCCATCCATGCTGTGGGCACACAAAGGTGAAAGAATTTCTCCCAGAAAGTGCGAATTTTCCTACGGGCAACCACAACAATTGCAGCTTCCAGATTGTCGCCAGACACCAACCACTTAAATAATGCATGCTCGGCTGACGCCTGTACTTGGTGCATTTTCTAATCGAGTAGTCAGGAAAATTTGCAAACACTCTGTCATTTACCATAAATCCGCTGCCTGCTTACAACTACAGAGTAATTAATTTTAGTGCTGCTCAGAATTATTAATTTCAGCTGGGAAATCTGTCTTCACAATCATTGCTGTTTTCACCCTCCCTTCTTTTCATTTTTTATTTTGTTTCCTAATATTCTTGCTAGGGGTTGGAACATCAAAGTGCTATACTTACAAGGGGAAGACTGTTTGTGGCGACGTTAATATGCTATTCCAGCGTGACACCAGTAACTGCTTCAACATTTCTGATTGTAATCTGCAATAATGCCCTCTCAGTATCTGGCTGGCTGGCCAGATGTAGTTGGCAATGTTAAGGGAGGGAAGCAAGTGAAAGACTTTCTTTGGAGATGTAATTAATTTATTAGGTTCTAAAAGGGCTTACTGTGTGATAAGGAATGTGTATACCTTTTAGTTCACGGTTTTATTCAGAGGAGCAGAGTGCCACAGCCTAAGTGCTGAAAATAACTGGAGGCAAGAAAGTTACGTTAAATGGTTTATCATCTGTTTAAACATTCTTAGCATTTAACCCATAGGATTAATAAGCTTTTTGGCACAAGAAAAAAAAATGATATCTTGCAGATTTATTTGCAAACCTCGAAGTTGCTAGAACACTAGAAAGGAAATCTCTGTAATTGCCGCTTAGTATTTACTGTTCTGCAGACACAAGGAATACTGATTGTTGAAGTGGTTTACCCTAATTTGCAAGGTGGATGTGGAGCTGCATCAGTAAGTATTCAAGAAAGTGTTTGGTCCTGGTCCAGTCTGCGTCCCATCCACTGTGACGAGAGAAACTGTGCAGCTGGAGGTCTTTAGTAAAACTACCCATTCCCATCAGAGCTTTGAAATAATCATACTGGCCATCTTGTAACCTGACATGTAAACTTCTTCGTTTCCACTCTATGATTGTATTAAAAAATAATGTTCAACTGGAAGATTAAAAAAAAAACAGAAAGGAATCGACATTAAAGTAAAAAATAACGTAAACATGAGTCACTAAGAGATTAGACACGGTTAAGTATTTCAGGATGTTTGTGGTTATCTTCGTCTAAACAATACTGATAGTTTTCTGCAGATGATTCTGCCTCCAACTGTTCCCAAGTCTCTGTAGGACTGCCCAAAATGAAGTTGATACTTGTTTTGTAAGAGCTGTAACCCTTTGATACCAAGCTGGCTGTTTTCCTGTCATATGAATCAGTTTAAATGTTAATGAAATTAACTCCTGGAGAGTGGCACAGTGCCATCATTAATTATTAAGGAAAAAAAAAAAAGTACTGAAATCTGACACAATTTGTTTCCACATTTGGTATATGCACTTATGAGAAAAAGGAGAAATTACGGACACTTAGTGAGCAGCACCACACAAATAAAGTGCTAGAAAAATGTTAAAAGGAGGACCCTACACCTGAGGAGAGCGTTCCACAGACACACAGCGTGAGAACACCACCTATGCTTTCTCATCAGTTTCATGCATGAATTAAATGACATACTTAGCCCTGAAACAAAAAATTAACACTGAATTACTTTGTGATTACATCGAAGTTTGGATCTGGTGCATCTGTGGTCTATCAGTGTGATGTCAAGGTCTTTTTTCCCAACAGTTATATTGGACCCTAAAATTGACATTGCAGATTTTTAAGAAACGTCCAGAAATTTGCCCATTGACATGAAGAACCTACTCAATAGGATCTATGTGGGGCATTCGAAAATAGAAATTGGCAGAAAGCTCCAAGCGTATCTCTTTGGTAGACTATTAAAACAACACACTGATGAAAACTGTCATGCAGCTGGGATCTCCTCTTTAATACTGCAATTAATTTTTGTAACAAAACAGAGGCTCAGTCTTTAAAATGGCAGAACTCGGTTGTGAGAAATAATGCAAACATTATGACACTAAGCCAGGAACAAAATAACGTTCAAGCTTGGTAATTAATCATTACCAAATACTGAATTGCAGCATCAGATGAGCAATGTTTCTGGTGGCATAAAATATTATGGGATTATGTCTCATGAAGAGATGAGGTACTGTCCTTTAAATGTACATATGTAATATATATGCATAAATATCTCAACATAATTGTTTCCAAATGATGCTATTAGTGATGTATGACATTACTCATGTTACTCCTTTTATTAATCAAAAACATTTTAATTTAATTCAGGATATTTTGCTTAAGAGCAGCACTTTGCTGCTCGTCATTGTATTTTGACAGCAAACTGAATTCTTGTTCACAAGTATAGGATTTGTTTAGCTCCAGGCATCTGTGTTTGGATTACGAGAATGCTGATTGGTTCACTGCCAGGGGCACAAAAAGGTCAAGCTGTCCTTTTTTAAAGGCGCTTTTTTCTTTTTTTTTTTTTTTCCTTTCTTTTTTTCCCTTTTTTTTTTTTTTTTTGCCTAAGAGTTTGGCTCATTAATCAGAGTTAAAAGAAAGGGGAAAAGGCAGTGACTTGAAATCATTTGATTCTTTTTCAAGGGGTATTTTTAAAAGCAGAACTCAATGTTAGTGTTAGAGGTTGAGTAGATGTTTGTATGGATCATACTGACATACTTCTGACAGGTGACCTGAAACCTTTCAAACTGACATCTGTCACAGAAACAGACAGAGGTTTTTTAGCCTCAGAGCCTGTTTTCATGACATTTCATTTTTCATCAGATTTGGGAGAAGGGAAAAAAGAAGATGAACTTGAAAAAATCTTGCCAGGGGCAGAAAATGAGATCAGGTTTTCTGCAGCTGTCTAACTCACCTTTAAAGGTTAGAGGTCCAGGCAAAGTGAAGAAAAAGGTCTCATTTTGATGTTATTAGCTAAAAGGACAGATTACTTCTTTAAGTGTATTTCTACAGTTGCATAGCCAGTATAGGACATTATAGAGGTGTAGGTAGTTGAGGATGGCTTGGGTTAGCCATTACAAATCCTGATTTCCAGCATTTACTTGCTCTTTGCACTGAGCTGAAATTTAAGGCACAAGTTTAACTCCTATACGGGTTTGAGTTGAAAACTGCAAATCTCTATCATATGGATAATATTATATGATAAAATATGAATCTGTACTTAGCTTCTGGTTTCATTTTATTCAAATGCTTGTTAGGAAACCGTGACCTCTATTTTAAACTAAAATGGATGCAGATACAGACATATGAAACACAGGCACCATAGCAAGACTACATTTCAAAGTTTAACTTTACTGAAGGCACCCATGATCCCAATCAAACTATCTAGAAATTTTCTTCCCATGCACTTCCCAGTGGTCACCATGGTCCTGCTGGGTTGGAAGAAGAAGGTTATCCCAAAAGAAATGCCAGCTTTTCCCAAATCTGCCACATAAGGGCTCCAGACTGAAGTCGCTACCCAGACCGGCTTCCCTCTGTCACATTGGGTTGGGAGAGGTGATAAAGGCCTAGAGCAGCTTTCAATATGTACAGCATGCCTGAGATTAATTGTCAGCTGTCTTCCATAAACGCAATGATTCCAACCCATCATAATATTGACTTAGCCCATCATAACCTTGAAATCATGAAACATTCTTAGATACTGAAAAAGAAATGAGAAAATCCACATATCAGGCTACAAATGGGAAGCCAGTGATGCTCCTGTTCCACCAGATGTACCAGCTGGATTGCTGGGGTGAAGCAGGAAACCTATAATACCTGTTTCATTTAGATAGAAAACTTTGTAGTCGTATCTACCATTAAATATGAGCCGGACTTTCTCCAACACACCTGTCATGCTGCGGCGGGAGCAGCAGGCACAACAGGCTGAGGAGTCAGGTTGTTGTCCCTTCTTTCCTTACACCTGACAAGGGGAAAAAGGGAAACAGGACTAATTAATTGTACCTCAACTGGTGTGGGAAGACACCTTCAGTACTTTATTACTGTCATCCATTAATTCTTGCCGAAGCTAGGCAGATTCGGGCAATAAAATCTTGCCCAAAACTCATTGTTTTTTTCACTACTGACTTAAGATTTCAGGATGCATTTGTAAAAATTATTCATTCATTTGAGCTCATGCCAAAAAAGAGCTGAATTTTGTTTTTCTTACATCCAATCCTACTGAAGTTTAAGAAACTACATGAATGGAATCAGTCATTGTTTGCACTCAGGATTAGGAGTTTAAATCAAAGCCAGTATTTTCATGCACTGTTACATCACAGAAGGCACAGGTTTGCACTTCTGCAGAAGTTGATGGTGTCTCCATTATTCTGAACTGAAGAAAATTTGAGAATAGCTCAAGAGTTATACAGTAATCGAATATAAATCATTAACATAATCATAAATTGGACAGAGCATCCCAAGCAAACAAAGAGCTTTTGGCTTGCGTGTACCCTGTCACCCTGACTTCAGTCTCCCTTTCTCTCCTAAACATTTTATATGGTGTTTCCTTTGCTGCTGTTTGTTTTAACAAGTAATTTGCGAACACCTATATTACCGGCTCAATGGTACTAGTAGTCAACGATTGAATAAATGCTCTCCTGATTCACCTCAACATTTATCAGTTTAGTAGAAAGGAAATTAAGAAATAACATAAAGGCAGAGAAATGTGGTACGTTTCCTTATGAACAATAAACCAGTTTTTCATCAGTTCTGAATTTGTACATTGGTCTTTCACAGAACTCCTCCTTTCCTCTCTGCTCTATTTTTAAAAAAAATAGAGGTGGACACCTGCTGTCGTAGCTTCAGCATAACATTCTCCATCTGGGCTATATCCAACCCTATAGACAGATTATTAACATTGCTGTTTTGCCTCACCAGATCCTTGGGCTTTGGGATTTTTTTCCTTTTTAAACGGTCTGGCTTCATCTGATCAAATGTGAGTTCACATAATCCTTTTCTCCACTTAGTGTAAAGGCTATCGGTCAATATTGCAAGGATATAGCTAGTAAAATTTTTCCTTAGCCAACTTAATACCAGTGAAATCAGAACATATTTTATTTACACTCCACAATAGATGTGAATTCAAAGACTATGCTAGGTCCTGTCTGAGGAGATAATAGGCCTGCGGAGGGAGAGATAAAAATGGTGCAGAAGAGCTGCGTCTCCAGAGTGCTGGGCTCGAACTCCAGATTAATTTTCGCAGGTGTTTTATAGTGTTGTAACTTTAAAATAATCCTTGAGGAGGTAATCCTTAGCCAGGTAATTCTGCTGTTGCCATGGACCCAACCTGTGTCAAGCACAAGTTAATGGTAATGTAGAAAACCAGCCAGGACTTATAACCTCAATGAAATTCCTGTTAGCATCTGTGCAGGAGAACATGTCTGTGGGGAAATCTTATCTCTTACTCTTGCTGGACAAGAAGAATTCAGACCCAGCTGCGTAAGATGTATTTAAGTGTTCTGCAGAACATGTAAAGCACAAGAATTACATGGCAGGAAGAATGGGCGATATGGAAAGATGGAGAAGATTGAAAAATCAGATAGTATTTTCTTAGAAGAAGTGTGCCTCTGGCTTTATGTGGGCTGAGATTGTGCAGTTTCACACATCTCAGGAGAAATCACTCTTGAGGTTAAGAAAAATATCAGTGGGAAAGGTAATGGGTTTGGAGGTAAAAGAGCTACAATTCTGAAAGTGTAGGTTATTTTTTCACAGGAGAACAGGATACCAATCTGAGAAGTCCAAGCTGATCATATAAGGGCTTTGAGTGGTAACAAGAGAGCTAAGCCCATCAAAAAGGAATGAATTAAATGCTGGGAGAATAAAGAAGGAGTCCAGGGTAGTTTAGAAAATCACCATCTGGTATTTCCAGTGCAAAAATCTCTGCCCTTTTTAGCAAATCAAGAAGAAAAGGCGGGGGCTGGGGGGGAAGTGTTTAGTGCAATACAATGTATTTGGATTACTATTAGTTATTATTTTTATTCAGAAATGAAAAGAAGGGGTATGTGTTCAGAACGAAGCTGATGCTAGACAGAAAATACACAATAATAGTGTAGGTATGCATGTTGCTTTCCATTCCTCTAGAGGGTATGATTGTACTCTTATGGTATTGAGTTTGAAAGGGCCTGGATTCTCTCAGCTCCTACTGAGGTTAGTGAAAAAACCTGAGCGTTCAACAGCTCTGAAAAAGCAAATGTTTGTACTAAAGAGGAAGAGTAATTTTCATCATCGCAAAAGCGTTTGAATCATGGTCTCATATGTGGCCTTCAGGAAATTTCTCTTCCCACCTTTTTCCTGTATTTTCCCCATATGAAAATGTGGGGAAGGAAATCTGACCTTGTCTTCTGGTAACAGGAAATCAGAGCCATCATCAAAACCAAGATTGTTAATGGTTAACAACCATTTAACACCTACATCCATCCATAGACTTCCACGTTTATAAAACAGATAGAGAGCAAAAAGAGATATATAAGAAGGTCACATTAGAGAAATAAGCATGGCTAAGCTTTGTAATACTGCCTTTTTCATGTAAGATGCACATTGATGGTGAGCACAAGAACTGGAGGTGAGTAATGGACTTCCATTTCTTAATTTATTGAAGAAACATCAGCTGTCTGATGTGCACGGATATCTTAGCCTGTCCTTGCTGAGAATTACTTTTGGTTTTGGTTTTGGTGCATAGCACATTACAGTAAATTTTGTCACAGAGATTTGCATAGTTAATTGCAAAAATGACCTGAATACTTCAATTCCAGTACAACACTTCTAATTTCACAGTGTAATAGACAATCTGATATTTTGATCTTAAAGTTAATTGTTGTCAATATTCACTGGAGAGTCTTGGATGTCTGGATATAAAACTATACAGAAAAAGGCTGAATACAAGTGAATGGGATATTTTCCAAGAATCATTCACCTTTATATAAAGTCTGAAACCAATAGTTAACAAAAATTTCCAAAAACCCAAATCCTCAAATTATGTGAGTTCACTGGAAACAAATTTGCCACAATAAACCCAGTTCCCAGTTATTATTTTTAGATGCCATATAGTTCATAAATGCCAAATATGAAAAATTATTTCCAGAAAAAAAGATTTTACAGTAAAAATCATCATGGGATTATTTTCTTACATTGCTACGTCATGGCAAAATAGACAGCTAGTTCTAAGAATTGTGCTAGGAAGCAGGAACTGTACTGTCTTGGCTTCCTGACTTTTGTTCACTTCTTATTCTCTCCTTTTCAAAAGCTTTTTATTTTCTGTGAGAGTCTCTGCATAAGCTTAGGCAGAAGCAGAGCTTCTGAAAAAAAATTTTTTCAAATTTTCAAATTTTCAAAATGTTTCAAGAGAAACCACAATTCGTAATACAGGTTAAGGCTCTCAAGGACTTAAAATGACCATGGGAGAACTGCAGTCTTTCCATACCTGTGAAATTTTTAAGCTAACTGTGTTTATCCTGTTGCTCATTAATAGAAAAATGCAGCATGCACTTCTTAGAAAGAAAACCCCCTGCTATCGTGCAAATTTATGGCTAAAATCTTGAACAGAGGCTATCCAGAGGTGCTCCTGAAAAAAAGGCAAAAAATCAAGCCCAGCATAGTTACAGTGCAAAGTGTTTTGATATAAAATTCAAATTATCCTCTAACATCAGAATAAAATCTTGTAATAAACTCAATCCCTGCCAACTCTCATACCCTGAATGTGAGATTCACCCACTGGTCTTCACAGCCACCTGCCCCGCTACACCATCTACATCTCAGATTTGCATGACTGCCCTGAGAGCCGTGCACCTTGGTCTAATCAGGGTTGAATTAGGTTATGGTGAACAAGAGTCTTTACCAAATATTATTCTATGCTGATCTGGTATTTTACAACATTTCTGGTTCTCATTTGCCATGAAAACTGGGAGTCTGAGACTTTCCTCTTCTCCCCGCTTCTCCGAGATACGAAGCAGGATCAGATACATGATGCTTCTTCAGGAAAAGGAAAAGCCTTTTCTCTGAAAAAAAAAGCCTTGAGACTGCACGATGTCAACAGTTTACAGAAAGGTCAAATAAATAATGTCGGGGTATGTATATATAACAAAAGCTAACTAGGGAAAGGCCTCTCTTACAGAAACACTGTTCAGCCATGAAGGGTTTGACTGGCACGGAGCATCTATCTTGAGAGAGATATTGCTGTAAAGTTCATCAAGATAGAACCCACCTGAAACATTTCCTTTTACACTTTATTTAACATCTGTAGTCCTCTGCACACTGTTTCTCTCACACAGGTGTGTTTATACAGATGGAATGTATCATAAGCTGTGAGGATGTTAAGTGCAACTGGAATAAATCTAGGTTAGCTTTTAATGGGAATTAAATTAATAAATAATTTAAATAGAAAACCCTTTTGAAATTGAAAAAAAAAAATTTTAAATCAATTGGGCAAGGTGTTGCTGATACAATGCAGAGGCTGAAATTCTTTGATTTAATGTTTTCTATTTACAGGCAGAAGTACCAATCAGCTGATATTTTGCAAGGTGTGTGGGTTCCCAGATGCAGTATTGCTATTTGAGACCCTGCTTAGTGGGTCTTAAAGGAAGATGGGAAGTGGGCACACTCCACTAGTGTTTAGCCACCACAGCAGCCTTTGTTTGCCAGGAAGAAGTAGGGATTTTTCTTCTTTTCATTTGGGATTTGTTTTCTTTTTTTTTTTTTTTCTGTAGATGTGGTGCTCTATCAAGGAGGACAGTAAAGTCCTTGGAGAAGTTGCTCTGCAACTCCTGCGTGTTGTGATATCTCTCAAATACAGATCAGAGACAATGGAGACTGAGAAGTTTTGACACATTCTTCATCTATAATGCATGTGAAAGCAAGAGGAGGCCCGTGGCTCAATGTCACCTCCCACATGAAAATAATGCTAATGCCTGAGTGGCAGGCTTGGATGTTGCAGTTAGACCAAGCAATGACATTCAAATACAGCAGGTTCAGATAAAAAAGAGCCGGTGTGTTAAAAATGGCCTCATTTAGTGTAAAGAACAAATTCACAAAATGGCACTGTGAAAGACAGCAGCAACAAATAGATTTTGGACTTGTAGCAAACATTTCGGTACCTTTGACTCTTACGTGCCCAGGTAGAACCACTATATATGGAAGCACAAGATACAATATAGTCTGAATGGGACATAGAAAGAGGAGAAATAAAGATATATATCTTGGAGGAGAGGCTCCATAACATTTCCTACCTTGGCTAACATTGCCTCAGCTATAGCAGCATGAATCAGCTAGGCTGCAGATTTTATTTCCATTTCTCACAAGTTTTTATATAAAACTCTTGCTTCCCAGCTATGTGGACCTTATGTGGAAACCTTACAATAACCTTCATAGTAACAGTAGGTGAGGACAGAGGAGGGGGGCGAGTTAGCAGAGAAGAAAGGAAGAAGCTTTAGCTGGGTGCTGGTTGTTCTTTTAGTAGAAATGAGTTCATCATTTCATTTTTATTCAAATACATGGTTTCAGATAAAAAAAAAGGCTTGAAGAAAAGGATGAACCTAGCCACAGTGCTGTCAATTACTTAGCTAAAATAAAAATTCCACAATTTATTTAAATCTCCATACAACATTTCTTCCTTTTTTTTTTTCCCTGTATTTTCTTCATTCTTCTATTTACTAGGAAACATCCTGGGTGCCATAAAATATTTCTCTATATGATGATGTTGTTCAAGTATTGAAAATCTATTCCAGGGTGTGTATTCATGGGTCTATTTAATTTGTCTTTTGTGAAGTCAATATTATAACTCTTAAGAAAAGTGAATGATGATTTGCTATCTACTCAATATTTATCATAAAAAGTTTAATCTTTTACTTTTGAGCATTGTAAGTCTAGTGCAGCATAACTTCTAACATCTGGGGTGTTATTAATGAGAGCAAGTAATATGTTCTCCAGTTTTCACAGAAAAATATAAATAGTGATTTCATTTTTCAAAATGCAGAAGCAGCAAAAGAAAATAATCATTCTACAGGGAACCACCTATAATACTGATAAATGCTCAAGCAGCCCTAACACCCTTGACTGGGAAACATGAGTGATGGACTTGTGGAAGAAATTTAAATTAATGCCTGTTTTGGAAGGAAAGAACTCCCAATTTATTTATGTATGAGATATCAAAGGTTAAGGCTACGGACTATTGTTTTGGGCTAAAAAGTCAGAGTAATGGTTACTTAAACTGTCAAGTTTATTTGCACCCACATACCTTCAACATGGAGACCTCTACCCTAAAAAGCACAAAATATGGGCTTTCCTTACCTTCATTTGCTTGGTTTTCTGTTGCTTCTGTTCTGTTGTTTCACATCGAGTGTGCACAGAGCACATTCCAGCAATACAGACAACTGTGTTCCTTGTCACCCCTTACTATGTGCAGAAGAGCGTTACAGCGTCAGCGACTTCGCATGCCGGGCGTTGTACAGGCAAATAACCGGCAACTGGGCGTGCCCCCAAAAGCTTCCAGCTTTGCTGGTTGTCTTTAAACTGTAACTTATCACATGCCGTCACTGTGGCCTAAAGACAGGGAGGAGGCAGAACAGGCTTAGAATTCTGTTTGGTTTGTCTTTCCTATAAATACCAGTATTTTATGAGTATCTTTGGATTTTTCACTCTTTTTTCCCTTGATATTCATTGCATACTAGTAAATTACTTATTTCCTCTTTCCTTCTGACTTGTTAATAGGGTCTGGTCCTCTCTTTAAAAATTTTACCATAGCTTGTATATATTTCTGTTGAGGAAAGATGGTGAATTATTTTAATGAGGTGGTTACAAATACAAAAGTTCTAGTCTAAAGGCACCTATGTTTCTAGAAGGCACCTTTATCACTTAGTACTGCTTTGATCTAGAGGAACCAAAACGAATGCATTGTGTATGAGACTTTAGAGAGGATGAAGCCTTAATTCTTTGGAAGTACATAATTTTTGCTGTCTCTTAACAGGGACTTGCAG